>NC_133169.1:37651498-37957843 GCF_040802235.1 Manis javanica | reverse complement strand
AACTAATGCTGACCCTATCCCTGGTACCGGGATCTGACACTTCACCTTCATCATTGTTGTGACCCTCACTTCACCTGAAACTTAAACTTATTCTTGCACTCACCCTCACATCAGAGTCGGATCCGAATTCTAACTGCAACCCTACTTCACCCATACTCCTTATCAAACCCATAACCCTACCCTAGATCTGAACCTTGAATCAGATTATTCACCTTCATCGTTGCTACCCACTATGACACCCTTAATGGTGTGACTCGATCTCACACTCGCCCTCAATTTAGAATTGCACCCTAATTCTGTCCATAACCATATTATCTGCATAAACCTGCATACACCTTTCCTTACAGAAAACTCTAACCCTGGAACAGGTTCCTTTACCTGCATGCTCACCACCAGCATTGATGTCACCGATGCCATACCTTAATGATGAAGTCCAAACTGGCCTTCACCCACACGTCAGAGTAGGATCCTCTATCTAAACATAACCACATCCACGGCATAAACTAAAACAATTCCCTCTCCCTAACCCTAGCACATACCTGTGGCCTGACCATCCATAATCTCCATGGATGTGACCCTTGCCTCATTGTAAGCCTGCGACTGAATTGGACAGTTGCCCTAACCTTGCAGAAGGACCCTCAGTCTAAACGTACCAATACCCTGCCCCTACGGCTTTCCAAAATCCTAACCCTAACCCTAGCCCTGGCTCGTGGTCCTGACACCTCACCTTGACCATTGACGTCAACCATGCCTCACCATAAACCTGATCCACCATCTTGCACTCCCTTTCTCATCAGAACTAGAAGCCAACTCTATCCATAAAGCCAATGTCTCTGCATACCAGAGAGAACAAAAAATTTTAACTCTAAAACTGGTGCCTGGACCTATACACAAAGCGTCATTATCACAAACACCCAGGGATCTCCTCAACACGGAAACGCAAATTCACACTCGCACTCACATCAGAGGTAGACCCTAACCCTAATAATTAACTTATCCTTTCTGCACAACAGCCCTATCCTCTATATTCAAAGCCTAGCCATGACCCTTGGACCTGCCCCTTCACCATAACCATTGGCATCACCTGCGCGTCATCATAATCCTAATCTTCAATCCCGAACGTGCCCTCCCATCGGAGAGAAACTCGAAATTTTTCCATAAACCTATCCTTCTTCTACACCTTACAGAACACAATAAACTTACTCTAGCCCTCGGCATTTTACCTGATCCAAAACCAACAGCCTCAATGTCTGTCTTGCCGCACCATAAGCCTGAAGCTCAAGGTGGCCCTCGCCCTCACTTCAGGGTCAGATGCAAACTCTAAATGTTACTCCACATTCCTGTAAATCTTACTGAACACCTAACCCTAACCCTAGCGCGAAGCCTTGGACTAGATTCTTCACCTACAACATTGATGTCAACTAAGACACATCTTAACTCGGAGCCTGAATTTCACATTCTCAATCACAACAGAAGAGAACCCTTATTCTCTCGGTAACCGTCTCTTCCGCAGAGATTTTCTCTTACAGATAGCCCTAAACCTCTCCCAGGACCCTTTCACTGAACCGCTACGATCAGCATCGACGTCTGTCATTCGTTCCCACAACCCTGAAGCTCGTTCTGGCCACTGCCCTCTTGTCAGAGTCGGATCAGAACGCTAAATGTCACTCAATTTTCCGCAGACTCCTTACCTTACAACTAATGCCAACCCTATCCCTGGTGCCAGGATCTGACACTTCACCTTCATCATTGATGTCACACTCACTTCACCTTAAACCTTAAACTTATTCTTGCACAAAACCTCACATCAGAGGTGGATCCGAATTCTAACTGCAACCCTATCTCACCCGTACTCCTTATCGAACACATAACCCTAACCCTAGATCTGACCCTTGAACCAGAATCTTCACCTTCACCGTTGCTATCAACTATGACTCCCTTAATCCTCTGACTCGATCTCACACTCACACTCAATTCAGAATTTTTCGCAAATTCTGTCCATAACCATATTTTCTGCATAGACATTTCCTTACAGAAAACCCAAACCCTAGCCCCGGATCCTTAACCTGAATGCTCACCGTCAGCATTGGTGTCACCGATGCCACATCTTGATGATGAAGTCCAAGCTGGCCTTCACCCACACGTCAGAGTAGGATGCTTAATCTAAACATAACCACATCCACCGCATAAACTTTAGACAATTACCTAACCCTAACCCTAGCACATTCCTGTGACCTGAGCCTCCAAAATCATCATGGACGTCACCCTTGCCTCACTGCGACTCAATTGGACAGTTGCTCTAAACTTGGAGAAGGACCCTCAGTCTAAGCGTACCAATTGCCTGCCCCTACAGCTTTCCAAAAACCTAACCCTAACACTACCCCTGGCTCGGGCTCCTGAGACCTCACCTTGACCATTGACGTCATCCGTGCCTCACCATAAACCTGATCCACCATCTTGCGCACCCTGTCACATCAGACTCAGAAGCTAACTCTATCCGTAAAGAGAATGTTTCTGTATACCAGAGAGAACACAGAATTTTAACCCTGAAACTGATGCTGGACCTGTATACAGAGTGTCAGCATCGGAGACACCCAGGGATCTCCCAACACGGAAACACAATTTCACAGTCACAGTCACATCAGAGCTAGACCTTAAGTCTTATAATTAACTTATTCTTTCTGTACTAGAGCCCGAACCAGTAATTCTAACCTTAGCCATGACTCTTGGACATGCCCCTTAATCGTAACCATTGGCATCACTCACGCTTCATCGTAATCCTTTACCTCAATCCCGCACTTGCCCTACCATCAGAGAGAAACCTGAAGCCTTTCCGTAACCCTATCCTTCCTGTACACCTTACAGAACAAAACTAAACTTACTCTAGCCCTTGGGAATATACCTGAACCGACACCGTCAGCTTCAACGTCTGTCATGCCGCACCATAAGCCTGAATCTCAAGGTCGCCGTCACCCGCACGTCAGGGACAGATGCGAACTCTAAATGTAACTGCATAATCCTGTCAATCTTACTGAACACCTAACCCTAACCCTAGTGCCACGCCCTGGACTAGATTTTTCACCCGCAGCAATGATGTCAACTACGACACATCTTAATTCGGAGCTTGAATCTCACACTCGCACTGACATCAGAAGAGAACCCTAATTCTTTCGGAAACCGTCTTTTCCGCACTGATTTTCTCTTACAGATAACCCTAAGCGTATCCCAGGCCCCTTTCACTGAACCGCCACCATCAGCATCGACGTCTGTCATTCCTCCCCATAATCCTGAAGCTCGTTCTGGACGCTGCCCTCATGTCAGAGTCGGATCAGTACTCTAACTGTCACTCAATCTGCAGCATACTCCTTACCTTACAACTAATGCTGACCCTATCCCTGGTACCGGGATCTGACACTTCACCTTCATCATTGTTGTGACCCTCACTTCACCTGAAACTTAAACTTATTCTTGCACTCACCCTCACATCAGAGGCGGATCCGAATTCTAACTGCAACCCTACTTCACCCGTACTCCTTATCAAACCCATAACCCTAGCCTAGATTTGAACCTTGAATCAGATTATTCACCTTCATCGTTGCTACCCACTATGACACCCTTAATGGTGTGACTCTTTCTCACACTCGCCCTCAATTTAGAATTGCACCCTAATTCTGTCCATAACCATATTATCTGCATAAACCTGCATAGACCTTTCCTTACAGAAAACTCTAACCCTGGAACAGGTTCCTTTACCTGCATGCTCACCACCAGCATTGATGTCTCCGATGCCATACCTTAATGATGAAGTCCAAACTGGCCTTCACCCACACGTCAGAGTAGGATCCTCTATCTAAACATAACCACAGCCACGGCATAAACTAAAACAATTCCCTATCCCTAACCCTAGCACATACCTGTGGCCTGACCATCCATAATCTCCATGGATGTGACCCTTGCCTCATTGTAAGCCTGCGACTGAATTGGACAGTTGCCCTAACCTTGCAGAAGGACCCTCAGTCTAAACGTACCAATACCCTGCCCCTACGGCTTTCCAAAATCCTAACCCTAACCCTAGCCCTGGCTCGTGGTCCTGACACCTCACCTTGACCATTGACGTCAACCATGCCTCACCATAAACCTGATCCACCATCTTGCAGTCCCTTTCTCATCAGAACTAGAAGCCAACTCTATCCATAAAGCCACTGTCTCTGCATACCAGAGAGAACAAAAAATTTTAACTCTAAAACTGGTGCCTGGACCTATGCACAAAGCGTCATTATCACAAACACCCAGGGATCTCCTCAACACGGAAACGCAAATTCACACTCGCACTCACATCAGAGGTAGACCCTAACCCTAATAATTAACTTATCCTTTCTGCACAACAGCCCTAACCTCTATATTCAAAGCCTAGGCATGACCCTTGGACCTGCCCCTTCACCATAACCATTGGCATCACCTGCGCTTCATCGTAATCCTAATCTTCAATCCCGAACGTGCCCTCCCATCGGAGAGAAACTCGAAATTTTTCCATAAACCTATCCTTCTTCTACACCTTACCGAGCACAATAAACTTACTCTAGCCCTCGGCATTTTACCTGATCCAAAACCAACAGCCTCAATGTCTGTCTTGCCGCACCATAAGCCTGAAGCTCAAGGTGGCCCTCGCCCTCACTTCAGGGTCAGATGCAAACTCTAAATGTTACTCCACATTCCTGTAAATCTTACTGAACACCTAACCCTAACCCTAGCGCGAAGCCTTGGACTAGATTCTTCACCTACAACATTGATGTCAACAAAGACACATCTTAACTCGGAGCCTGAATTTCACATTCTCAATCACAACAGAAGAGAACCCTTATTCTCTCGGTAACCGTCTCTTCCGCAGAGATTTTCTCTTACAGATAGCCCTAACCCTCTCCCAGGACCCTTTCACTGAACCGCTACCATCAGCATCCACGTCTGTCATTCGTTCCCACAACCCTGAAGCTCGTTCTGGCCGATGCCCTCTTGTCAGAGTCGGATCAGAACGCTAAATGTCACTCAATTTTCCGCAGACTCCTTACCTTACAACTAATGCCAACCCTATCCCTGGTGCCAGGATCTGACACTTCACCTTCATCATTGATGTCACACTCACTTCACCTTAAACCTTAAACTTATTCTTGCACAAAACCTCACATCAGAGGTGGATCCGAATTCTAACTGCAACCCTATCTCACCCGTACTACTTATCGAACACATAACCCTAACCCTAGATCTGACCCTTGAACCAGAATCTTCACCTTCACCGTTGCTATCAACTATGACTCCCTTAATCCTCTGACTCGATCTCACACTCACACTCAATTCAGAATTTTTCGCAAATTCTGTCCATAACCATATTTTCTGCATAGTCCTTTCCTTACAGAAAACCCTAACCCTAGCCCCGGATCCTTAACCTGAATGCTCACCGTCAGCATTGGTGTCACCGATGCCACATCTTGATGATGAAGTCCAAGCTGGCCTTCACCCACACGTCAGAGTAGGATGCTTAATCTAAACATAACCACATCCACTGCATAAACTTTAGACAATTGCCTAACCCTAACCCTAGCACATTCCTGTGACCTGAGCCTCCAAAATCATCATGGACGTCACCCTTGCCTCACTGCGACTCAATTGGACAGTTGCCCTAAACTTGCAGAAGGACCCTCAGTCTAAGCGTACCAATTGCCAGCCCCTACAGCTTTCCAAAAACCTAACCCTAACACTACCCCTGGCTCGGGCTCCTGAGACCTCACCTTGACCATTGACGTCATTCGTGCCTCACCATAAACCTGATCCACAATCTTGCGCACCCTGTCACATCAGACTCAGAAGCTAACTCTATCCGTAAAGAGAATGTTTCTGTATACCAGAGAGAACACAGAATTTTAACCCTGAAACTGATGCCTGGACCTGTAGACAGAGTGTCAGCATCGGAGACACCCAGGGATCTCCCAACACGGAAACACAATTTCACAGTCACAGTCACATCAGAGCTAGACCTTAAGTCTTATAATTAACTTATTCTTTGTGTACTAGAGCCCGAACCAGTAATTCTAACCCTTGCCATGACTCTTGGACATGCCCCTTAATCGTAACCATTGGCATCCCTCACGCTTCATCGTAATCCTTTACCTCAATCCCGCACTTGCCCTCCCATCAGAGAGAAACCTGAAGCCTTTCCATAACCCTATCCTTCCTGTACACCTTACAGAACAAAACTAAACTTACTCTAGCCCTTGGGACTATACCTGAACCGACACCGTCAGCTTCAACGTCTGTCATGCCGCACCATAAGCCTGAATCTCAAGGTCGCCGTCACCCTCACGTCAGGGACAGATGCGAACTCTAAATGTAACTGCATAATCCTGTCAATCTTACTGAACACCTAACCCTAACCCTAGTGCCACACACTGGACTAGATTTTTCACCCGCAGCAATGATGTCAACTACGACACATCTTAATTCGGAGCTTGAATCTCACACTCGCACTGACATCAGAAGAGAACCCTAATTCTTTCGGAAACCGTCTTTTCTGCACTGATTTTCTCTTACAGATAACCCTAAGCGTATCCCAGGCCCCTTTCACTGAACCGCCACCATCAGCATCGACGTCTGTCATTCCTCCCCATAATCCTGAAGCACGTTCTGGACGCTGCCCTCATGTCAGAGTCGGATCAGTACTCTAACTGTCACTCAATCTGCAGCATACTCCTTACCTTACAACTAATGCTGACCCTATCCCTGGTACCGGGATCTGACACTTCACCTTCATCATTGTTGTGACCCTCACTTCACCTGAAACTTAAACTTATTCTTGCACTCACCCTCACATCAGAGGCGGATCCGAATTCTAACTGCAACCCTACTTCACCCATACTCCTTATCAAACCCATAACCCTACCCTAGATCTGAACCTTGAATCAGATTATTCACCTTCATCGTTGCTACCCACTATGACACCCTTAATGGTGTGACTCGATCTCACACTCGCCCTCAATTTAGAATTGCACCCTAATTCTGTCCATAACCATATTATCTGCATAAACCTGCATACACCTTTCCTTACAGAAAACTCTAACCCTGGAACAGGTTCCTTTACCTGCATGCTCACCACCAGCATTGATGTCACCGATGCCATACCTTAATGATGAAGTCCAAACTGGCCTTCACCCACACGTCAGAGTAGGATCCTCTATCTAAACATAACCACATCCACGGCATAAACTAAAACAATTCCCTCTCCCTAACCCTAGCACATACCTGTGGCCTGACCATCCATAATCTCCATGGATGTGACCCTTGCCTCATTGTAAGCCTGCGACTGAATTGGACAGTTGCCCTAACCTTGCAGAAGGACCCTCAGTCTAAACGTACCAATACCCTGCCCCTACGGCTTTCCAAAATCCTAACCCTAACCCTAGCCCTGGCTCGTGGTCCTGACACCTCACCTTGACCATTGACGTCAACCATGCCTCACCATAAACCTGATCCACCATCTTGCACTCCCTTTCTCATCAGAACTAGAAGCCAACTCTATCCATAAAGCCAATGTCTCTGCATACCAGAGAGAACAAAAAATTTTAACTCTAAAACTGGTGCCTGGACCTATACACAAAGCGTCATTATCACAAACACCCAGGGATCTCCTCAACACGGAAACGCAAATTCACACTCGCACTCACATCAGAGGTAGACCCTAACCCTAATAATTAACTGATCCTTTCTGCACAACAGCCCTATCCTCTATATTCAAAGCCTAGCCAAGACCCTAGGACCTGCCCCTTCACCATAACCATTGGCATCACCTGCGCTTCATCGTAATCCTAATCTTCAATCCCGAACGTGCCCTCCCATCGGAGAGAAAGTCGAAATTTTTCCATGAACCTATCCTTCTTCTACACCTTACAGATCACAATAAACTTACTCTAGCCCTCGGCATTTTACCTGATCCAAAACCAACAGCCTCAATGTCTGTTTTGCCGCACCATAAGCCTGATGCTCAAGGTGGCCCTCGCCCTCACTTCAGGGTCAGATGCAAACTCTAAATGTTACTCCACATTCCTGTAAATCTTCCTGAACACCTAACCCTAACCCTAGCGTGAAGCCTTGGACTAGATTCTTCACCTACAACATTGATGTCAACTAAGACACATCTTAACTCGGAGCCTGAATTTCACATTCTCAATCACAACAGAAGAGAACCCTTATTCTCTCGGTAACCGTCTCTTCCGCAGAGATTTTCTCTTACAGATAGCCCTAACCCTCTCCCAGGACCCTTTCACTGAACCGCTACCATCAGCATCGACGTCTGTCATTCGTTCCCACAACCCTGAAGCTCGTTCTGGCCACTGCCCTCTTGTCAGAGTCGGATCAGAACGCTAAATGTCACTCAATTTTCCGCAGACTCCTTACCTTACAACTAATGCCAACCCTATCCCTGGTGCCAGGATCTGACACTTCACCTTCATCATTGATGTCACACTCACTTCACCTTAAACCTTAAACTTATTCTTGCACAAAACCTCACATCAGAGGTGGATCCGAATTCTAACTGCAACCCTATCTCACCCGTACTCCTTATCGAACACATAACCCTAACCCTAGATCTGACCCTTGAACCAGAATCTTCACCTTCACCGTTGCTATCAACTATGACTCCCTTAATCCTCTGACTCGATCTCACACTCACACTCAATTCAGAATTTTTCGCAAATTCTGTCCATAACCATATTTCTGCATAGTCCTTTCCTTACAGAAAACCCTAACCCTAGCCCCGGATCCTTAACCTGAATGCTCACCGTCAGCATTGGTGTCACCGATGCCACATCTTGATGATGAAGTCCAAGCTGGCCTTCACCCACACGTCAGAGTAGGATGCTTAATCTAAACATAACCACATCCACTGCATAAACTTTAGACAATTGCCTAACCCTAACCCTAGCACATTCCTGTGACCTGAGCCTCCAAAATCATCATGGACGTCACCCTTGCCTCACTGCGACTCAATTGGACAGTTGCCCTAAACTTGGAGAAGGACCCTCAGTCTAAGCTTACCAATTGCCAGCCCCTACAGCTTTCCAAAAACCTAACCCTAACACTACCCCTGGCTCGGGCTCCTGAGACCTCACCTTGACCATTGACGTCATTCGTGCCTCACCATAAACCTGATCCACAATCTTGCGCACCCTGTCACATCAGACTCAGAAGCTAACTCTATCCGTAAAGAGAATGTTTCTGTATACCAGAGAGAACACAGAATTTTAACCCTGAAACTGATGCCTGGACCTGTAGACAGAGTGTCAGCATCGGAGACACCCAGGGATCTCCCAACACGGAAACACAATTTCACAGTCACAGTCACATCAGAGCTAGACCTTAAGTCTTATAATTAACTTATTCTTTGTGTACTAGAGCCCGAACCAGTAATTCTAACCCTTGCCATGACTCTTGGACATGCCCCTTAATCGTAACCATTGGCATCCCTAACGCTTCATCGTAATCCTTTACCTCAATCCCGCACTTGCCCTCCCATCAGAGAGAAACCTGAAGCCTTTCCATAACCCTATCCTTCCTGTACACCTTACAGAACAAAACTAAACTTACTCTAGCCCTTGGGACTATACCTGAACCGACACCGTCAGCTTCAACGTCTGTCATGCCGCACCATAAGCCTGAATCTCAAGGTCGCCGTCACCCTCACGTCAGGGACAGATGCGAACTCTAAATGTAACTGCATAATCCTGTCAATCTTACTGAACACCTAACCCTAACCCTAGTGCCACACACTGGACTAGATTTTTCACCCGCAGCAATGATGTCAACTACGACACATCTTAATTCGGAGCTTGAATCTCACACTCGCACTGACATCAGAAGAGAACCCTAATTCTTTCGGAAACCGTCTTTTCTGCACTGATTTTCTCTTACAGATAACCCTAAGCGTATCCCAGGCCCCTTTCACTGAACCGCCACCATCAGCATCGACGTCTGTCATTCCTCCCCATAATCCTGAAGCACGTTCTGGACGCTGCCCTCATGTCAGAGTCGGATCAGTACTCTAACTGTCACTCAATCTGCAGCATACTCCTTACCTTACAACTAATGCTGACCCTATCCCTGGTACCGGGATCTGACACTTCACCTTCATCATTGTTGTGACCCTCACTTCACCTGAAACTTAAACTTATTCTTGCACTCACCCTCACATCAGAGGCGGATCCGAATTCTAACTGCAACCCTACTTCACCCATACTCCTTATCAAACCCATAACCCTACCCTAGATCTGAACCTTGAATCAGATTATTCACCTTCATCGTTGCTACCCACTATGACACCCTTAATGGTGTGACTCGATCTCACACTCGCCCTCAATTTAGAATTGCACCCTAATTCTGTCCATAACCATATTATCTGCATAAACCTGCATACACCTTTCCTTACAGAAAACTCTAACCCTGGAACAGGTTCCTTTACCTGCATGCTCACCACCAGCATTGATGTCACCGATGCCATACCTTAATGATGAAGTCCAAACTGGCCTTCACCCACACGTCAGAGTAGGATCCTCTATCTAAACATAACCACATCCACGGCATAAACTAAAACAATTCCCTATCCCTAACCCTAGCACATAACTGTGGCCTGACCTTCCATAATCTCCATGGATGTGACCCTTGCCTCATTGTAAGCCTGCGACTGAATTGGACAGTTGCCCTAACCTTGCAGAAGGACCCTCAGTCTAAACGTACCAATACCCTGCCCCTACGGCTTTCCAAAATCCTAACCCTAACCCTAGCCCTGGCTCGTGGTCCTGACACCTCACCTTGACCATTGACGTCAACCATGCCTCACCATAAACCTGATCCACCATCTTGCACTCCCTTTCTCATCAGAACTAGAAGCCAACTCTATCCATAAAGCCAATGTCTCTGCATACCAGAGAGAACAAAAAATTTTAACTCTAAAACTGGTGCCTGGACCTATACACAAAGCGTCATTATCACAAACACCCAGGGATCTCCTCAACACGGAAACGCAAATTCACACTCGCACTCACATCAGAGGTAGACCCTAACCCTAATAATTAACTGATCCTTTCTGCACAACAGCCCTAACCTCTATATTCAAAGCCTAGCCAAGACCCTAGGACCTGCCCCTTCACCATAACCATTGGCATCACCTGCGCTTCATCGTAATCCTAATCTTCAATCCCGAACGTGCCCTCCCATCGGAGAGAAAGTCGAAATTTTTCCATGAACCTATCCTTCTTCTACACCTTACAGATCACAATAAACTTACTCTAGCCCTCGGCATTTTACCTGATCCAAAACCAACAGCCTCAATGTCTGTTTTGCCGCACCATAAGCCTGATGCTCAAGGTGGCCCTCGCCCTCACTTCAGGGTCAGATGCAAACTCTAAATGTTACTCCACATTCCTGTAAATCTTACTGAACACCTAACCCTAACCCTAGCGTGAAGCCTTGGACTAGATTCTTCACCTACAACATTGATGTCAACTAAGACACATCTTAACTCGGAGCCTGAATTTCACATTCTCAATCACAACAGAAGAGAACCCTTATTCTCTCGGTAACCGTCTCTTCCGCAGAGATTTTCTCTTACAGATAGCCCTAACCCTCTCCCAGGACCCTTTCACTGAACCGCTACCATCAGCATCGACGTCTGTCATTCGTTCCCACAACCCTGAAGCTCGTTCTGGCCACTGCCCTCTTGTCAGTGTCGGATCAGAACGCTAAATGTCACTCAATTTTCCGCAGACTCCTTACCTTACAACTAATGCCAACCCTATCCCTGGTGCCAGGATCTGACACTTCACCTTCATCATTGATGTCACACTCACTTCACCTTAAACCTTAAACTTATTCTTGCACAAAACCTCACATCAGAGGTGGATCCGAATTCTAACTGCAACCCTATCTCACCCGTACTCCTTATCGAACACATAACCCTAACCCTAGATCTGACCCTAGAACCAGAATCTTCACCTTCACCGTTGCTATCAACTATGACTCCCTTAATCCTCTGACTCGATCTCACACTCACACTCAATTCAGAATTTTTCACAAATTCTGTCCATAACCATATTTTCTGCATAGACCTTTCCTTACAGAAAACCCTAACCCTAGCCCCGGATCCTTAACCTGAATGCTCACTGTCAGCATTGGTGTCACCGATGCCACATCTTGATGATGAAGTCCAAGCTGGCCTTCACCCACACGTCAGAGTAGGATGCTTAATCTAAACATAACCACATCCACCGCATAAACTTTAGACAATTGCCTAACCCTAACCCTAGCACATTCCTGTGACCTGAGCCTCCAAAATCATCATGGACGTCACCCTTGCCTCACTGCGACTCAACTGGACAGTTGCCCTAAACTTGGAGAAGGACCCTCAGTCTAAACGTACCAATTGCCTGCCCCTACAGCTTTCCAAAAACCTAACCCTAACACTACCCCTGGCTCGGGGTCCTGACACCTCACCTTGACCATTGACGTCATCCGTGCCTCACCATAAACCTGATCCACCATCTTGCGCACCCTGTCACATCAGACTCAGAAGCTAACTTTATCCGTAAAGAGAATGTTTCTGTATACCAGAGAGAACACAGAATTTTAACCCTGAAACTGATGCTGGACCTGTATACAGAGTGTCAGCATCGGAGACACCCAGGGATCTCCCAACACGGAAACACAATTTCACAGTCACAGTCACATCAGAGCTAGACCTTAAGACTTATAATTAACTTATTCTTTCTGTACTGGAGCCCGAACCAGTAATTCTAACCCTAGCCATGACTCTTGGACATGCCCCTTAACCGTAACCATTGGCATCACTCACGCTTCATCGTAATCCTTTACCTCAATCCCGCACTTGCCCTCCCATCAGAGAGAAACCTGAAGCCTTTCCATAACCCTATCCTTCCTGTACACCTTACAGAACAAAACTAAACTTACTCTAGCCCTTGGAACTATACCTGAACCGACACCATCAGCTTCAACGTCTGTCATGCCTCACCATAAGCCTGAATCTCAAGGTCGCCGTCACCCTCACGTCAGGGACAGATGCGAACTCTAAATGTAACTGCATAATCCTGTCAATCTTACTGAACACCTAACCCTAACCCTAGTGCCACACCCTGGACTAGATTTTTCACCCGCAGCAATGATGTCAACTACGACACATCTTAATTCGGAGCTTGAATCTCACACTCGCCCTGACATCAGAAGAGAACCCTAATTCTTTCGGAAACCGTCTTTTCTGCACTGATTTTCTCTTACAGATAACCCTAAGCGTATCCCAGGCCCCTTTCACTGAACCGCCACCATCAGCATCGACGTCTGTCATTCCTCCCCATAATCCTGAAGCTCGTTCTGGACGCTGCCCTCATGTCAGAGTCGGATCAGTACTCTAACTGTCACTCAATCTGCAGCATACTCCTTACCTAACAACTAATGCTGACCCTATCCCTGGTACCGGGATCTGACACTTCACCTTCATCATTGTTGTGACCCTCACTTCACCTGAAACTTAAACTTATTCTTGCACTCACCCTCACATCAGAGGCGGATCCGAATTCTAACTGCAACCCTACTTCACCCATACTCCTTATCAAACCCATAACCCTACCCTAGATCTGAACCTTGAATCAGATTATTCACCTTCATCGTTGCTACCCACTATGACACCCTTAATGGTGTGACTCGATCTCACACTCGCCCTCAATTTAGAATTGCACCCTAATTCCGTCCATAACCATATTATCTGCATAAACCTGCATAGACCTTTCCTTACAGAAAACTCTAACCCTGGAACAGGTTCCTTTACCTGCATGCTCACCACCAGCATTGATGTCACCGATGCCATACCTTAATGATGAAGTCGAAACTGGCCTTCACCCACACGTCAGAGTAGGATCCTCTATCTAAACATAACCACATCCACGGCATAAACTAAAACAATTCCCTATCCCTAACCCTAGCACATACCTGTGGCCTGACCATCCATAATCTCCATGGATGTGACCCTTGCCTCATTGTAAGCCTGCGACTGAATTGGACAGTTGCCCTAACCTTGCAGAAGGACCCTCAGTCTATACGTACCAATACCCTGCCCCTACGGCTTTCCAAAATCCTAACCCTAACCCTAGCCCTGGCTCGTGGTCCTGACACTTCACCTTGACCATTGACGTCAACCATGCCTCACCATAAACCTGATCCACCATCTTGCACTCCCTTTCTCATCAGAACTAGAAGCCAACTCTATCCATAAAGCCAATGTCTCTGCATACCAGAGAGAACAAAAAATTTTAACTCTGAAACTGGTGATTGTACCTATACACAAAGCGTCATTATCACAAACACCCAGGGATCTCCTCAACACGGAAACGCAAATTCACACTCGCACTCACATCAGAGGTAGACCCTAACCCTAATAATTAACTTATCCTTTCTGCACAACAGCCCTATCCTCTATATTCAAAGCCTAGCCATGACCCTTGGACCTGCCCCTTCACCATAACCATTGGCATCACCTGCGCGTCATCATAATCCTAATCTTCAATCCCGAACGTGCCCTCCCATCGGAGAGAAACTCGAAATTTTTCCATAAACCTATCCTTCTTCTACACCTTACAGAACACAATAAACTTACTCTAGCCCTCGGCATTTTACCTGATCCAAAACCAACAGCCTCAATGTCTGTCTTGCCGCACCATAAGCCTGAAGCTCAAGGTGGCCCTCGCCCTCACTTCAGGGTCAGATGCAAACTCTAAATGTTACTCCACATTCCTGTAAATCTTACTGAACACCTAACCCTAACCCTAGCGCGAAGCCTTGGACTAGATTCTTCACCTACAACATTGATGTCAACTAAGACACATCTTAACTCGGAGCCTGAATTTCACATTCTCAATCACAACAGAAGAGAACCCTTATTCTCTCGGTAACCGTCTCTTCCGCAGAGATTTTCTCTTACAGATAGCCCTAAACCTCTCCCAGGACCCTTTCACTGAACCGCTACGATCAGCATCGACGTCTGTCATTCGTTCCCACAACCCTGAAGCTCGTTCTGGCCACTGCCCTCTTGTCAGAGTCGGATCAGAACGCTAAATGTCACTCAATTTTCCGCAGACTCCTTACCTTACAACTAATGCCAACCCTATCACTGGTGCCAGGATCTGACACTTCACCTTCATCATTGATGTCACACTCACTTCACCTTAAACCTTAAACTTATTCTTGCACAAAACCTCACATCAGAGGTGGATCCGAATTCTAACTGCAACCCTATCTCACCCGTACTCCGTATCGAACACATAACCCTAACCCTAGATCTGACCCTTGAACCAGAATCTTCACCTTCACCGTTGCTATCAACTATGACTCCCTTAATCCTCTGACTCGATCTCACACTCACACTCAATTCAGAATTTTTCGGAAATTCTGTCCATAACCATATTTTCTGCATAGACCTTTCCTTACAGAAAACCCTAACCCTAGCCCCGGATCCTTAACCTGAATGCTCACCGTCAGCATTGGTGTCACCGATGCCACATCTTGATGATGAAGTCCAAGCTGGCCTTCACCCACACGTCAGAGTAGGATGCTTAATCTAAACATAACCACATCCACCGCATAAACTTTAGACAATTGCCTAACCCTAACCCTAGCACATTCCTGTGACCTGAGCCTCCAAAATCATCATGGACGTCACCCTTGCCTCACTGCGACTCAATTTGACGGTTGCCCTAAACTTAGAGAAGGACCCTCAGTCTAAACGTACCAATACCCTGCAGCTACGGCTTTCCAAAATCCTAACCCTAACCCTAGCCCTGGCTCGTGGTCCTGACACCTCACCTTGACCATTGACGTCATCCGTGCCTCACCATAAACCTGAACCACCATCTTGCGCACCCTGTCACATCAGACTCAGAAGCTGACTCTATCCGTAAAGAGAATGTTTCTGTATACCAGAGAGAACACAGAATTTTAACCCTGAAACTGATGCCTGGACCTGTATACAGATTGTCAGCATCGGAGACACCCAGGGATCTGCCAACACAGAAACACAATTTCACAGTCACAGTCACATCAGAGCTAGACCTTAAGTCTTATAATTAACTTATTCTTTCTGTACTAGAGCCCGAACCAGTAATTCTAACCCTAGCCATGACTCTTGGACATGCCCCTTAATCGTAACCATTGGCATCACTCACGCTTCATCGTAACCCTTTACCTCAATCCCGCACTTGCCCTACCATCAGAGAGAAACCTGAAGCCTTTCCATAACCCTATCCTTCCTGTACACCTTACAGAACAAAACTAAACTTACTCTATCCCTTGGGACTATACCTGAACCGACACCGTCAGCTTCAACGTCTGTCATGCCGCACCATAAGCCTGAATCTCAAGGTCGCCGTCACCCTCACGTCAGGGACAGATGCGAACTCTAAATGTAACTGCATAATCCTGTCAATCGTACTGAACACCTAACCCTAACCCTAGTGCCGAGCCCTGGACTAGATTTTTCACCCGCAGCAATGATGTCAACTACGACACATCTTAATTCGGAGCTTGAATCTCACACTCGCACTGACATCAGAAGAGAACCCTAATTCTTTCGGAAACCGTCTTTTCCGCACTGATTTTCTCTTACAGATAACCCTAAGCGTATCCCAGGCCCCTTTCACTGAACCGCCACCATCAGCATCGACGTCTGTCATTCCTCCCCATAATCCTGAAGCTCGTTCTGGACGCTGCCCTCATGTCAGAGTCGGATCAGTACTCTAACTGTCACTCAATCTGCAGCATACTCCTTACCTTACAACTAATGCTGACCCTATCCCTGGTACCGGGATCTGACACTTCACCTTCATCATTGTTGTGACCCTCACTTCACCTGAAACTTAAACTTATTCTTGCACTCACCCTCACATCAGAGGCGGATCCGAATTCTAACTGCAACCCTACTTCACCCGTACTCCTTATCAAACCCATAACCCTACCCTAGATCTGAACCTTGAATCAGATTATTCACCTTCATCGTTGCTACCCACTATGACACCCTTAATGGTGTGACTCGATCTCACACTCGCCCTCAATTTAGAATTGCACCCTAATTCTGTCCATAACCATATTATCTGCATAAACCTGCATAGGCCTTTCCTTACAGAAAACTCTAACCCTAGAACAGGTTCCTTTACCTGCATGCTCACCACCAGCATTGATGTCACCGACGCCATACCTTAATGATGAAGTCCAAACTGGCCTTCACCCACACGTCAGAGTAGGATCCTCTATCTAAACACAACCACATCCACGGCATAAACTAAAACAATTCCCTATCCCTAACCCTAGCACATACCTGTGGCCTGACCATCCATAATCTCCATGGATGTGACCCTTGCCTCATTGTAAGCCTGCGACTGAATTGGACAGTTGCCCTAACCTTGCAGAAGGACCCTCAGTCTAAACGTACCAATACCCTGCCCCTACGGCTTTCCAAAATCCTAACCCTAACCCTAGCCCTGGCTCGTGGTCCTGACACCTCACCTTGACCATTGACGTCAACCATGCCTCACCATAAACCTGATCCACCATCTTGCTCTCCCTTTCTCATCAGAACTAGGAGCCAACTCTATCCGTAAAGCCAATGTCTCTGCATACCAGAGAGAACAAAAAATTTTAACTATAAAACTGGTGCCTGGACCTATACACAAAGCGTCATTATCACAAACACCCAGGGATCTCCTCAACACGGAAACGCAAATTCACACTCGCACTCACATCAGAGGTAGACCCTAACCCTAATAATTAACTTATCCTTTCTGCACAACAGCCCTAACCTCTATATTCAAAGCCTAGCCATGACTCTTGGACCTGCCCCTTCACCATAACCATTGGCATCACCTGCGCTTCATCGTAATCCTAATCTTCAATCCCGAATGTGCCCTCCCATCGGAGAGAAACTCGAAATTTTTCCATAAACCTATCCTTCTTCTACACCTTACAGAGCACAATAAACTTACTCTAGCCCTCGGCATTTTACCTGATCCAAAACCAACAGCCTCAATGTCTGTCTTGCCGCACCATAAGCCTGAAGCTCAAGGTGGCCCTCGCCCTCACTTCAGGGTCAGATGCAAACTCTAAATGTTACTCCACATTCCTGTAAATCTTACTGAACACCTAACCCTAACCCTAGCGCGAAGCCTTGGACTAGATTCTTCACCTACAACATTGATGTCAACTAAGACACATCTTAACTCGGAGCCTGAATTTCACATTCTCAATCACAACAGAAGAGAACACTTATTCTCTCGGTAACCGTCTCTTCCGCAGAGATTTTCTCTCACAGATAGCCCTAACCCTCTCCCAGGACCCTTTCACTGAACCGCTACCATCAGCATCGACGTCTGTCATTCGTTCCCACAACCCTGAAGCTCGTACTGGCCACTGCCCTCTTGTCAGAGTCGGATCAGAACGCTAAATGTCACTCAATTTTCCGCAGACTCCTTACCTTACAACTAATGCCAACCCTATCCCTGGCGCCAGGATCTGACACTTCACCTTCATCATTGATGTCACACTCACTTCACCTTAAACCTTAAACTTATTCTTGCACAAAACCTCACATCAGAGGTGGATCCGAATTCTAACTGCAACCCTATCTCACCCGTACTCCTTATCGAACACATAACCCTAACCCTAGATCTGACCCTTGAACCAGAATCTTCACCTTCACCGTTGATATCAACTATGACTCCCTTAATCCTCTGACTCGATCTCACACTCACACTCAATTCAGAATTTTTCGCAAATTCTGTCCATAACCATATTTTCTGCATAGACCTTTCCTTACAGAAAACCCTAACCCTAGCCCCGGATCCTTAACCTGAATGCTCACCGTCAGCATTGGTGTCACCGATGCCACATCTTGATGATGAAGTCCAAGCTGGCCTTCACCCACACGTCAGAGTAGGATGCTTAATCTAAACATAACCACATCCACCGCATAAACTTTAGACAATTGCCTAACCCTAACCCTAGCACATTCCTGTGACCTGAGCCTCCAAAATCATCATGGACGTCACCCTTGCCTCACTGCGACTCAATTGGACAGTTGCCCTAAACTTGGAGAAGGACCCTCAGTCTAAACGTACCAATTGCCTGCCCCTACAGCTTTCCAAAAACCTAACCCTAACACTACCCCTGGCTCGGGGTCCTGACACCTCACCTTGACCATTGACGTCATCCGTGCCTCACCATAAACCTGATCCACCATCTTGCGCACCCTGTCACATCAGACTCAGAAGCTGACTCTATCCGTAAAGAGAATGTTTCTGTATACCAGAGAGAACACAGAATTTTAACCCTGAAACTGATGCCTGGACCTGTATACAGAGTGTCAGCATCGGAGACACCCAGGGACCTGCCAACACGGAAACACAATTTCACAGTCACAGTCACATCAGAGCTAGACCTTAAGTCTTATAATTAACTTATTCTTTCTGTACTAGAGCCCGAACCAGTAATTCTAACCCTAGCCATGACTCTTGGACATGCCCCTTAATCGTAACCATTGGCATCACTCACGCTTCATCGTAACCCTTTACCTGAATCCCGCACTTGCCCTCCCATCAGAGAGAAACCTGAAGCCTTTCCATAACCCTATCCTTCCTGTACACCTTACAGAACAAAACTAAACTTACTCTAGCCCTTGGGACTATACCTGAACCGACACCGTCAGCTTCAACGTCTGTCATGCCGCACCATAAGCCTGAATCTCAAGGTCGCCGTCACCCTCACGTCAGGGACAGATGCGAACTCTAAATGTAACTGCATAATCCTGTCAATCGTACTGAACACTTAACCCTAACCCTAGTGCCGAGCCCTGGACTAGATTTTTCACCCGCAGTAATGATGTCAACTACGACACATCTTAATTCGGAGCTTGAATCTCACACTCGCACTGACATCAGAAGAGAACCCTAATTCTTTCGGAAACCGTCTTTTCCGCACTGATTTTCTCTTACAGATAACCCTAAGCGTATCCCAGGCCCCTTTCACTGAACCGCCACCATCAGCATCGACGTCTGTCATTCCTCCCCATAATCCTGAAGCTCGTTCTGGACGCTGCCCTCATGTCAGAGTCGGATCAGTACTCTAAATGTCACTCAATCTGCAGCATACTCCTTACCTTACAACTAATGCTGACCCTATCCCTGGTACCGGGATCTGACACTTCACCTTCATCATTGTTGTGACCCTCACTTCACCTTAAACTTAAAATTATTCTTGCACTCACCCTCACATCAGAGGCGGATCCGAATTCTAACTGCAACCCTACTTCACCCGTACTCCTTATCAAACCCATAACCCTACCCTAGATCTGAACCTTGAATCAGATTATTCACCTTCATCGTTGCTACCCACTATGACACCCTTAATGGTGTGACTCGATCTCACACTCGCCCTCAATTTAGAATTGCACCCTAATTCTGTCCATAACCATATTATCTGCATAAACCTGCATAGGCCTTTCCTTACAGAAAACTCTAACCCTAGAACAGGTTCCTTTACCTGCATGCTCACCACCAGCATTGATGTCACCGATGCCATACCTTAATGATGAAGTCCAAACTGGCCTTCACCCACACGTCAGAGTAGGATCCTCTATCTAAACATAACCACATCCACGGCATAAACTAAAACAATTCCCTATCCCTAACCCTAGCACATACCTGTGGCCTGACCATCCATAATCTCCATGGATGTGACCCTTGCCTCATTGTAAGCCTGCGACTGAATTGGACAGTTGCCCTAACCTTGCAGAAGGACCCTCAGTCTAAACGTACCAATACCCTGCCCCTACGGCTTTCCAAAATCCTAACCCTAACCCTAGCCCTGGCTCGTGGTCCTGACACCTCACCTTGACCATTGACGTCAACCATGCCTCAACATAAACCTGATCCACCATCTTGCACTCCCTTTCTCATCAGAACTAGAAGCCAACTCTATCCATAAAGCCAATGTCTCTGCATACCAGAGAGAACAAAAAATTTTAACTCTAATACTGGTGCCTGGACCTATACACAAAGCGTCATTATCACAAACACCCAGGGATCTCCTCAACACGGAAACGCAAATTCACACTCGCACTCACATCAGAGGTAGACCCTAACCCTAATAATTAACTTATCCTTTCTGCACAACAGCCCTAACCTCTATATTCAAAGCCTAGCCATGACTCTTGGACCTGCCCCTTCACCATAACCATTGGCATCACCTGCGCTTCAACGTAATCCTAATCTTCAATCCCGTACGTGCCCTCCCATCGGAGAGAAACTCGAAATTTTTCCATAAACCTATCCTTCTTCTACACCTTACAGAGCACAATAAACTTACTCTAGCCCTCGGCATTTTACCTGATCCAAAACCAACAGCCTCAATGTCTGTCTTGCCGCACCATAAGCCTGAAGCTCAAGTTGGCCCTCGCCCTCACTTCAGGGTCAGATGCAAACTCTAAATGTTACTCCACATTCCTGTAAATCTTACTGAACACCTAACCCTAACCCTAGCGCGAAGCCTTGGACTAGATTCTTCACCTACAACATTGATGTCAACTAAGACGCATCTTAACTCGGAGCCTGAATTTCACATTCTCAATCACAACAGAAGAGAACACTTATTCTCTCGGTAACCGTCTCTTCCGCAGAGATTTTCTCTCACAGATAGCCCTAACCCTCTCCCAGGACCCTTTCACTGAACCGCTACCATCAGCATCGACGTCTGTCATTCGTTCCCACAACCCTGAAGCTCGTACTGGCCACTGCCCTCTTGTCAGAGTCGGATCAGAACGCTAAATGTCACTCAATTTTCCGCAGACTCCTTACCTTACAACTAATGCCAACCCTATCCCTGGCGCCAGGATCTGACACTTCACCTTCATCATTGATGTCACACTCACTTCACCTTAAACCTTAAACTTATTCTTGCACAAAACCTCACATCAGAGGTGGATCCGAATTCTAACTGCAACCCTATCTCACCCGTACTCCTTATCGAACACATAACCCTAACCCTAGATCTGACCCTTGAACCAGAATCTTCACCTTCACCGTTGATATCAACTATGACTCCCTTAATCCTCTGACTCGATCTCACACTCACACTCAATTCAGAATTTTTCGCAAATTCTGTCCATAACCATATTTTCTGCATAGACCTTTCCTTACAGAAAACCCTAACCCTAGCCCCGGATCCTTAACCTGAATGCTCACCGTCAGCATTGGTGTCACCGATGCCACATCTTGATGATGAAGTCCAAGCTGGCCTTCACCCACACGTCAGAGTAGGATGCTTAATCTAAACATAACCACATCCACCGCATAAACTTTAGACAATTGCCTAACCCTAACCCTAGCACATTCCTGTGACCTGAGCCTCCAAAATCATCATGGACGTCACCCTTGCCTCACTGCGACTCAATTGGACAGTTGCCCTAAACTTGGAGAAGGACCCTCAGTCTAAACGTACCAATTGCCTGCCCCTACAGCTTTCCAAAAACCTAACCCTAACACTACCCCTGGCTCGGGGTCCTGACACCTCACCTTGACCATTGACGTCATCCGTGCCTCACCATAAACCTGATCCACCATCTTGCGCACCCTGTCACATCAGACTCAGAAGCTGACTCTATCCGTAAAGAGAATGTTTCTGTATACCAGAGAGAACACAGAATTTTAACCCTGAAACTGATGCCTGGACCTGTATACAGAGTGTCAGCATCGGAGACACCCAGGGACCTGCCAACACGGAAACACAATTTCACAGTCACAGTCACATCAGAGCTAGACCTTAAGTCTTATAATTAACTTATTCTTTCTGTACTAGAGCCCGAACCAGTAATTCTAACCCTAGCCATGACTCTTGGACATGCCCCTTAATCGTAACCATTGGCATCACTCACGCTTCATCGTAACCCTTTACCTGAATCCCGCACTTGCCCTCCCATCAGAGAGAAACCTGAAGCCTTTCCATAACCCTATCCTTCCTGTACACCTTACAGAACAAAACTAAACTTACTCTAGCCCTTGGGACTATACCTGAACCGACACCGTCAGCTTCAACGTCTGTCATGCCGCACCATAAGCCTGAATCTCAAGGTCGCCGTCACCCTCACGTCAGGGACAGATGCGAACTCTAAATGTAACTGCATAATCCTGTCAATCGTACTGAACACTTAACCCTAACCCTAGTGCCGAGCCCTGGACTAGATTTTTCACCCGCAGTAATGATGTCAACTACGACACATCTTAATTCGGAGCTTGAATCTCACACTCGCACTGACATCAGAAGAGAACCCTAATTCTTTCGGAAACCGTCTTTTCCGCACTGATTTTCTCTTACAGATAACCCTAAGCGTATCCCAGGCCCCTTTCACTGAACCGCCACCATCAGCATCGACGTCTGTCATTCCTCCCCATAATCCTGAAGCTCGTTCTGGACGCTGCCCTCATGTCAGAGTCGGATCAGTACTCTAAATGTCACTCAATCTGCAGCATACTCCTTACCTTACAACTAATGCTGACCCTATCCCTGGTACCGGGATCTGACACTTCACCTTCATCATTGTTGTGACCCTCACTTCACCTTAAACTTAAAATTATTCTTGCACTCACCCTCACATCAGAGGCGGATCCGAATTCTAACTGCAACCCTACTTCACCCGTACTCCTTATCAAACCCATAACCCTACCCTAGATCTGAACCTTGAATCAGATTATTCACCTTCATCGTTGCTACCCACTATGACACCCTTAATGGTGTGACTCGATCTCACACTCGCCCTCAATTTAGAATTGCACCCTAATTCTGTCCATAACCATATTATCTGCATAAACCTGCATAGGCCTTTCCTTACAGAAAACTCTAACCCCAGAACAGGTTCCTTTACCTGCATGCTCACCACCAGCATTGATGTCACCGATGCCATACCTTAATGATGAAGTCCAAACTGGCCTTCACCCACACGTCAGAGTAGGATCCTCTATCTAAACATAACCACATCCACGGCATAAACTAAAACAATTCCCTATCCCTAACCCTAGCACATACCTGTGGCCTGACCATCCATAATCTCCATGGATGTGACCCTTGCCTCATTGTAAGCCTGCGACTGAATTGGACAGTTGCCCTAACCTTGCAGAAGGACCCTCAGTCTAAACGTACCAATACCCTGCCCCTACGGCTTTCCAAAATCCTAACCCTAACCCTAGCCCTGGCTCGTGGTCCTGACACCTCACCTTGACCATTGACGTCAACCATGCCTCAACATAAACCTGATCCACCATCTTGCACTCCCTTTCTCATCAGAACTAGAAGCCAACTCTATCCATAAAGCCAATGTCTCTGCATACCAGAGAGAACAAAAAATTTTAACTCTAAAACTGGTGCCTGGACCTATACACAAAGCGTCATTATCACAAACACCCAGGGATCTCCTCAACACGGAAACGCAAATTCACACTCGCACTCACATCAGAGGTAGACCCTAACCCTAATAATTAACTTATCCTTTCTGCACAACAGCCCTAACCTCTATATTCAAAGCCTAGCCATGACTCTTGGACCTGCCCCTTCACCATAACCATTGGCATCACCTGCGCTTCAACGTAATCCTAATCTTCAATCCCGTACGTGCCCTCCCATCGGAGAGAAACTCGAAATTTTTCCATAAACCTATCCTTCTTCTACACCTTACAGAGCACAATAAACTTACTCTAGCCCTCGGCATTTTACCTGATCCAAAACCAACAGCCTCAATGTCTGTCTTGCCGCACCATAAGCCTGAAGCTCAAGTTGGCCCTCGCCCTCACTTCAGGGTCAGATGCAAACTCTAAATGTTACTCCACATTCCTGTAAATCTTACTGAACACCTAACCCTAACCCTAGCGCGAAGCCTTGGACTAGATTCTTCACCTACAACATTGATGTCAACTAAGACGCATCTTAACTCGGAGCCTGAATTTCACATTCTCAATCACAACAGAAGAGAACACTTATTCTCTCGGTAACCGTCTCTTCCGCAGAGATTTTCTCTCACAGATAGCCCTAACCCTCTCCCAGGACCCTTTCACTGAACCGCTACCATCAGCATCGACGTCTGTCATTCGTTCCCACAACCCTGAAGCTCGTTCTGGCCACTGCCCTCTTGTCAGAGTCGGATCAGAACGCTAAATGTCACTCAATTTTCCGCAGACTCCTTACCTTACAACTAATGCCAACCCTATCCCTGGCGCCAGGATCTGACACTTCACCTTCATCATTGATGTCACACTCACTTCACCTTAAACCTGAAACTTATTCTTGCCCAAAACCTCACATCAGAGGTGGATCCAAATTCTAACTGCAACCCTATCTCACCCGTACTCCTTATCGAACACATAACCCTAACCCTAGACCTGACCCTTGAACTAGAATCTTCACCTTCACCGTTGCTATCAACTATGACTCCCTTAATCCTCTGACTCGATCTCACACTCACACTCAATTCAGAATTTTTCGCAAATTCTGTCCATAACCCTATTTTCTGCATAGACGTTTCCTTACAGAAAACCCTAACCCTAGCCCCGGATCCTTAACCTGAATGATCACCGTCAGCATCGGTGTCACCGATGCCACATCTTGATGATGAAGTCCAAGCTGGCCTTCACCCACACGTCAGAGTAGGATGCTTAATCTAAACATAACCACATCCACCGCATAAACTTTAGACAATTGCCTAACCCTAACCCTAGCACATTCCTGTGACCTGAGCCTCCAAAATCATCATGGACGTCACCCTTGCCTCACTGCGACTCAATTGGACAGTTGCCCTAAACTTGGAGAAGGACCCTCAGTCTAAACGTACCAATTGCCTGCCCCTACAGCTTTCCAAAAACCTAACCCTAACACTACCCCTGGCTCGGGGTCCTGACACCTCACCTTGACCATTGACGTCATCCGTGCCTCACCATAAACCTGATCCACCATCTTGCGCACCCTGTCACATCAGACTCAGAAGCTAACTCTATCCGTAAAGAGAATGTTTCTGTACCAGAGAGAACACAGAATTTTAACCCTGAAACTGATGCCTGGACCTGTATACAGAGTGTCAGCATCGGAGACACCCAGGGATCTCCCAACAAGGCAACACAATTTCACAGTCACAGTCACATCAGAGCTAGACCTTAAGTCTTATAATTAACTTATTCTTTCTGTACTAGAGCCCGAACCAGTAATTCTAACCCTAGCCATGACTCTTGGACATGCCCCTTAATCGTAACCATTGGCATCACTCACGCTTCATCGTAACCCTTTACCTCAATCCCGCACTTGCCCTCCCATCAGAGAGAAACCTGAAGCCTTTCCATAACCCTATCCTTCCTGTACACCTTACAGAACAAAACTAAACTTACTGTAGCCCTTGGGACTATACCTGAACCGACACCATCAGCTTCAACGTCTGTCATGCCGCACCATAAGCCTGAATCTCAAGGTCGCCGTCACCCTCACGTCAGGGACAGATGCGAACTCTAAATGTAACTGCATAATCCTGTCAATCGTACTAAACACCTAACTCTAAACCTAGTGCCGAGCCCTGGACTAGATTTTTCACCCGCAGCAATGATGTCAACTACGACACATCTTAATTCGGAGCTTGAATCTCACACTCGCACTGACATCAGAAGAGAACCCTAATTCTTTCGGAAACCGTCTTTTCCGCACTGATTTTCTCTTACAGATAACCCTAAGCGTATCCCAGGCCCCTTTCACTGAACCGCCACCATCAGCATCGACGTCTGTCATTCCTCCCCATAATGCTGAAGCTCGTTCTGGACGCTGCCCTCATGTCAGAGTCGGATCAGTACTCTAACTGTCACTCAATCTGCAGCATACTCCTTACCTTACAACTAATGCTGACCCTATCCCTGGTACCGGGATCTGACACTTCACCTTCATCATTGTTGTGACCCTCACTTCACCTGAAACTTAAACTTATTCTTGCACTCACCCTCACATCAGAGGCGGATCCGAATTCTAACTGCAACCCTACTTCACCCGTACTCCTTATCAAACCCATAACCCTACCCTAGATCTGAACCTTGAATCAGATTATTCACCTTCATCGTTGCTACCCACTATGACACCCTTAATGGTGTGACTCGATCTCACACTCGCCCTCAATTTAGAATTGCACCCTAATTCTGTCCATAACCATATTATCTGCATAAACCTGCATAGCTCTTTCCTTACAGAAAACTCTAACCCTGGAACAGGTTCCTCTACCTGCATGCTCACCACCAGCATTGATCTCACCGATGCCATAACTTAATGATGAAGTCCAAACTGGCCTTCACCCACACGTCAGAGTAGGATCCTCTATCTAAACATAACCACATCCATGGCATAAACTAAAACAATTCCCTATCCCTAACCCTAGCACATACCTGTGGCCTGACCATCCATAATCTCCATGGATGTGACCCTTGCCTCATTGTAAGCCTGCGACTGAATTGGACAGTTGCCCTAACCTTGCAGAAGGACCCTCAGTCTAAACGTACCAATACCCTGCCCCTACGGCTTTCCAAAATCCTAACCCTAACCCTAGCCCTGGCTCGTGGTCCTGACACCTCACCTTGACCATTGACGTCAACCATGCCTCACCATAAACCTGATCCACCATCTTGAACTCCCTTTCTCATCAGAACTAGAAGCCAACTCTATCCATAAAGCCACTGTCTCTGCATACCAGAGAGAACAAAAAATTTTAACTCTAAAACTGGTGCCTGGACCTACACACAAAGCGTCATTATCACAAACACCCAGGGATCTCCTCAACACGGAAACGCAAATTCACACTCGCACTCACATCAGAGGTAGACCCTAACCCTAATAATTAACTTATCCTTTCTGCACAACAGCCCTAACCTATATATTCAAAGCCTAGCCATGACTCTCGGACCTGCCCCTTCACCATAACCGTTGGCATCACCTGCGCTTCATCGTAATCCTAATCTTCAATCCCGAACGTGCCCTCCCATCGGAGAGAAACTCGAAATTTTTCCATAAACCTATCCTTCTTCTACACCTTACAGAACACAATAAACTTACTCTAGCCCTCGGCATTTTACCTGATCCAAAACCAACAGCCTCAATGTCTGTCTTGCCGCACCATAAGCCTGAAGCTCAAGGTGGCCCTCGCCCTCACTTCAGGGTCAGATGCAAACTCTAAATGTTACTCCACATTCCTGTAAATCTTACTGAACACCTAACCCTAACCCTAGCGCGAAGCCTTGGACTAGATTCTTCACCTACAACATTGATGTCAACTAAGACACATCTTAACTCGGAGCCTGAATTTCACATTCTCAATCACAACAGAAGAGAACACTTATTCTCTCGGTAACCGTCTCTTCCGCAGAGATTTTCTCTCACAGATAGCCCTAACCCTCTCCCAGGACCCTTTCACTGAACCGCTACCATCAGCATCGACGTCTGTCATTCGTTCCCACAACCCTGAAGCTCGTTCTGGCCACTGCCCTCTTGTCAGAGTCGGATCAGAACGCTAAATGTCACTCAATTTTCCGCAGACACCTTACCTTACAACTAATGCCAACCCTATCCCTGGTGCCAGGATCTGACACTTCACCTTCATCATTGATGTCACACTCACTTCACCTTAAACCTTAAACTTATTCTTGCACAAAACCTCACATCAGAGGTGGATCCGAATTCTAACTGCAACCCTATCTCACCCATACTCCTTATCGAACACACACCCCTAATCCTAGATCTGACCCTTGAACCAGAATCTTCACCTTCACCGTTGCTATCAACTATGACTCCCTTAACCCTCTGACTCGATCTCACACTCACACTCAATTCAGAATTTTTCGCAAATTCTGTCCATAACCATATTTTCTGCATAGACCTTTCCTTACAGAAAACCCTAACCCTAGCCCCGGATCCTTAACCTGAATGCTCACCGTCAGCATTGGTGTAACCGATGCCACATCTTGATGATGAACTCCAAGCTGGCCTTCACCCACACGTCAGAGTAGGATGCTTAATCTAAACATAACCACATCCACCGCATAAACTTTAGACAATTGCCTAACCCTAACCCTAGCACATTCCTGTGACCTGAGCCTCCAAAATCATCATGGACGTCACCCTTGCCTCACTGCGACTCAATTGGACAGTTGCCCTAAACTTGGAGAAGGACCCTCAGTCTAAACGTACCAATTGCCTGCCCCTACAGCTTTCCAAAAACCTAACCCTAACACTACCCCTGGCTCGGGGTCCTGACACCTCACCTTGAGCTTTGACGTAATCCATGCCTCACCATAAACCTGATCCACCATCTTGCGCACCCTGTCACATCAGACTCAGAAGCTAACTCTATCCGTAAAGAGAATGTTTCTGTATACCAGAGAGAACACAGAATTTTAACCCTGAAACTGATGCCTGGACCTGTATACAGAGTGTCAACATCGGAGACACCCAGGGATCTCCCAACACGGCAACACAATTTCACAGTCACAGTCACATCAGAGCTACACCTTAAGTCTTATAATTAACTTATTCTTTCTGTACTAGAGCCCGAACCAGTAATTCTAACCCTAGCCATGACTCTTGGACATGCCCCTTAATCGTAACCATTGGCATCACTCACGCTTCATCGTAACCCTTTACCTCAATCCCGCACTTGCCCTCCCATCAGAGAGAAACCTGAAGCCTTTCCATAACCCTATCCTTCCTGTACACCTCACAGAACAAAACTAAACTTACTCTAGCCCTTGGGACTATACCTGAACCGACACCATCAGCTTCAACGTCTGTCATGCCGCACCATAAGCCTGAATCTCAAGGTCGCCGTCACCCTCACGTCAGGGACAGATGCGAACTCTAAATGTAACTGCATAATCCTGTCAATCGTACTGAACACCTAACCCTAAACCTAGTGCCGAGCCCTGGACTAGATTTTTCACCCGCAGCAATGATGTCAACTACGACACATCTTAATTCGGAGCTTGAATCTCACACTCGCACTGACATCAGAAGAGAACCCTAATTCTTTCGGAAACCGTCTTTTCCGCACTGATTTTCTCTTACAGATAACCCTAAGCGTATCCCAGGCCCCTTTCACTGAACCGCCACCATCAGCATCGACGTCTGTCATTCCTCCCCATAATCCTGAAGCTCGTTCTGGACGCTGCCCTCATGTCAGAGTCGGATCAGTACTCTAACTGTCACTCAATCTGCAGCATACTCCTTACCTTACAACTAATGCTGACCCTATCCCTGGTACCGGGATCTGACACTTCACCTTCATCATTGTTGTGACCCTCACTTCACCTTAAACTTAAACTTATTCTTGCACTCACCCTCACATCAGAGGCGGATCCGAATTCTAACTGCAACCCTACTTCACCCGTACTCCTTATCAAACCCATAACCCTACCCTAGATCTGAACCTTGAATCAGATTATTCACCTTCATCGTTGCTACCCACTATGACACCCTTAATGGTGTGACTCGATCTCACACTCGCCCTCAATTTAGAATTGCACCCTAATTCTGTCCATAACCATATTATCTGCATAAACCTGCATAGGCCTTTCCTTACAGAAAACTCTAACCCTGGAACAGGTTCCTTTACCTGCATGCTCACCACCAGCATTGATCTCACCGATGCCATACCTTAATGATGAAGTCCAAACTGGCCTTCACCCACACGTCAGAGTAGGATCCTCTATCTAAACATAACCACATCCACGGCATAAACTAAAACAATTCCCTATCCCTAACCCTAGCACATACCTGTGGCCTGACCATCCATAATCTCCATGGATGTGACCCTTGCCTCATTGTAAGCCTGCGACTGAATTGGACAGTTGCCCTAACCTTGCAGAAGGACCCTCAGTCTAAACGTACCAATACCCTGCCCCTACGGCTTTCCAAAATCCTAACCCTAACCCTAGCCCTGGCTCGTGGTCCTGACACCTCACCTTGACCATTGACGTCAACCATGCCTCACCATAAACCTGATCCACCATCTTGCACTCCCTTTCTCATCAGAACTAGAAGCCAACTCTATCCATAAAGCCAATGTCTCTGCATACCAGAGAGAACAAAAAATTTTAACTCTAAAACTGGTGCCTGGACCTATACACAAAGCGTCATTATCACAAACACCCAGGGATCTCCTCAACACGGAAACGCAAATTCACACTCGCACTCACATCAGAGGTAGACCCTAACCCTAATAATTAACTTATCCTTTCTGCACAACAGCCCTAACCTCTATATTCAAAGCCTAGCCATGACTCTTGGACCTGCCCCTTCACCATAACCATTGGCATCACCTGCGCTTCAACGTAATCCTAATCTTCAATCCCGAACGTGCCCTCCCATCGGAGAGAAACTCGAAATTTTTCCATAAACCTATCCTTCTTCTACACCTTACAGAGCACAATAAACTTACTCTAGCCCTCGGCATTTTACCTGATCCAAAACCAACAGCCTCAATGTCTGTCTTGCCGCACCATAAGCCTGAAGCTCAAGTTGGCCCTCGCCCTCACTTCAGGGTCAGATGCAAACTCTAAATGTTACTCCACATTCCTGTAAATCTTACTGAACACCTAACCCTAACCCTAGCGCGAAGCCTTGGACTAGATTCTTCACCTACAACATTGATGTCAACTAAGACGCATCTTAACTCGGAGCCTGAATTTCACATTCTCAATCACAACAGAAGAGAACACTTATTCTCTCGGTAACCGTCTCTTCCGCAGAGATTTTCTCTCACAGATAGCCCTAACCCTCTCCCAGGACCCTTTCACTGAACCGCTACCATCAGCATCGACGTCTGTCATTCGTTCCCACAACCCTGAAGCTCGTTCTGGCCACTGCCCTCTTGTCAGAGTCGGATCAGAACGCTAAATGTCACTCAATTTTCCGCAGACTCCTTACCTTACAACTAATGCCAACCCTATCCCTGGCGCCAGGATCTGACACTTCACCTTCATCATTGATGTCACACTCACTTCACCTTAAACCTGAAACTTATTCTTGCCCAAAACCTCACATCAGAGGTGGATCCAAATTCTAACTGCAACCCTATCTCACCCGTACTCCTTATCGAACACATAACCCTAACCCTAGACCTGACCCTTGAACTAGAATCTTCACCTTCACCGTTGCTATCAACTATGACTCCCTTAATCCTCTGACTCGATCTCACACTCACACTCAATTCAGAATTTTTCGCAAATTCTGTCCATAACCATATTTTCTGCATAGACGTTTCCTTACAGAAAACCCTAACCCTAGCCCCGGATCCTTAACCTGAATGATCACCGTCAGCATCGGTGTCACCGATGCCACATCTTGATGATGAAGTCCAAGCTGGCCTTCACCCACACGTCAGAGTAGGATGCTTAATCTAAACATAACCACATCCACCGCATAAACTTTAGACAATTGCCTAACCCTAACCCTAGCACATTCCTGTGACCTGAGCCTCCAAAATCATCATGGACGTCACCCTTGCCTCACTGCGACTCAATTGGACAGTTGCCCTAAACTTGGAGAAGGACCCTCAGTCTAAACGTACCAATTGCCTGCCCCTACAGCTTTCCAAAAACCTAACCCTAACACTACCCCTGGCTCGGGGTCCTGACACCTCACCTTGACCATTGACGTCATCCGTGCCTCACCATAAACCTGATCCACCATCTTGCGCACCCTGTCACATCAGACTCAGAAGCTAACTCTATCCGTAAAGAGAATGTTTCTGTACCAGAGAGAACACAGAATTTTAACCCTGAAACTGATGCCTGGACCTGTATACAGAGTGTCAGCATCGGAGACACCCAGGGATCTCCCAACACGGCAACACAATTTCACAGTCACAGTCACATCAGAGCTAGACCTTAAGTCTTATAATTAACTTATTCTTTCTGTACTAGAGCCCGAACCAGTAATTCTAACCCTAGCCATGACTCTTGGACATGCCCCTTAATCGTAACCATTGGCATCACTCACGCTTCATCGTAACCCTTTACCTCAATCCCGCACTTGCCCTCCCATCAGAGAGAAACCTGAAGCCTTTCCATAACCCTATCCTTCCTGTACACCTTACAGAACAAAACTAAACTTACTGGAGCCCTTGGGACTATACCTGAACCGACACCATCAGCTTCAACGTCTGTCATGCCGCACCATAAGCCTGAATCTCAAGGTCGCCGTCACCCTCACGTCAGGGACAGATGCGAACTCTAAATGTAACTGCATAATCCTGTCAATCGTACTAAACACCTAACCCTAAACCTAGTGCCGAGCCCTGGACTAGATTTTTCACCCGCAGCAATGATGTCAACTACGACACATCTTAATTCGGAGCTTGAATCTCACACTCGCACTGACATCAGAAGAGAACCCTAATTCTTTCGGAAACCGTCTTTTCCGCACTGATTTTCTCTTACAGATAACCCTAAGCGTATCCCAGGCCCCTTTCACTGAACCGCCACCATCAGCATCGACGTCTGTCATTCCTCCCCATAATGCTGAAGCTCGTTCTGGACGCTGCCCTCATGTCAGAGTCGGATCAGTACTCTAACTGTCACTCAATCTGCAGCATACTCCTTACCTTACAACTAATGCTGACCCTATCCCTGGTACCGGGATCTGACACTTCACCTTCATCATTGTTGTGACCCTCACTTCACCTGAAACTTAAACTTATTCTTGCACTCACCCTCACATCAGAGGCGGATCCGAATTCTAACTGCAACCCTACTTCACCCGTACTCCTTATCAAACCCATAACCCTACCCTAGATCTGAACCTTGAATCAGATTATTCACCTTCATCGTTGCTACCCACTATGACACCCTTAATGGTGTGACTCGATCTCACACTCGCCCTCAATTTAGAATTGCACCCTAATTCTGTCCATAACCATATTATCTGCATAAACCTGCATAGCTCTTTCCTTACAGAAAACTCTAACCCTGGAACAGGTTCCTCTACCTGCATGCTCACCACCAGCATTGATCTCACCGATGCCATACCTTAATGATGAAGTCCAAACTGGCCTTCACCCACACGTCAGAGTAGGATCCTCTATCTAAACATAACCACATCCATGGCATAAACTAAAACAATTCCCTATCCCTAACCCTAGCACATACCTGTGGCCTGACCATCCATAATCTCCATGGATGTGACCCTTGCCTCATTGTAAGCCTGCGACTGAATTGGACAGTTGCCCTAACCTTGCAGAAGGACCCTCAGTCTAAACGTACCAATACCCTGCCCCTACGGCTTTCCAAAATCCTAACCCTAACCCTAGCCCTGGCTCGTGGTCCTGACACCTCACCTTGACCATTGACGTCAACCATGCCTCACCATAAACCTGATCCACCATCTTGAACTCCCTTTCTCATCAGAACTAGAAGCCAACTCTATCCATAAAGCCACTGTCTCTGCATACCAGAGAGAACAAAAAATTTTAACTCTAAAACTGGTGCCTGGACCTACACACAAAGCGTCATTATCACAAACACCCAGGGATCTCCTCAACACGGAAACGCAAATTCACACTCGCACTCACATCAGAGGTAGACCCTAACCCTAATAATTAACTTATCCTTTCTGCACAACAGCCCTAACCTATATATTCAAAGCCTAGCCATGACTCTTGGACCTGCCCCTTCACCATAACCGTTGGCATCACCTGCGCTTCATCGTAATCCTAATCTTCAATCCCGAACGTGCCCTCCCATCGGAGAGAAACTCGAAATTTTTCCATAAACCTATCCTTCTTCTACACCTTACAGAACACAATAAACTTACTCTAGCCCTCGGCATTTTACCTGATCCAAAACCAACAGCCTCAATGTCTGTCTTGCCGCACCATAAGCCTGAAGCTCAAGGTGGCCCTCGCCCTCACTTCAGGGTCAGATGCAAACTCTAAATGTTACTCCACATTCCTGTAAATCTTACTGAACACCTAACCCTAACCCTAGCGCGAAGCCTTGGACTAGATTCTTCACCTACAACATTGATGTCAACTAAGACACATCTTAACTCGGAGCCTGAATTTCACATTCTCAATCACAACAGAAGAGAACACTTATTCTCTCGGTAACCGTCTCTTCCGCAGAGATTTTCTCTCACAGATAGCCCTAACCCTCTCCCAGGACCCTTTCACTGAACCGCTACCATCAGCATCGACGTCTGTCATTCGTTCCCACAACCCTGAAGCTCGTTCTGGCCACTGCCCTCTTGTCAGAGTCGGATCAGAACGCTAAATGTCACTCAATTTTCCGCAGACACCTTACCTTACAACTAATGCCAACCCTATCCCTGGTGCCAGGATCTGACACTTCACCTTCATCATTGATGTCACACTCACTTCACCTTAAACCTTAAACTTATTCTTGCACAAAACCTCACATCAGAGGTGGATCCGAATTCTAACTGCAACCCTATCTCACCCATACTCCTTATCGAACACACACCCCTAATCCTAGATCTGACCCTTGAACCAGAATCTTCACCTTCACCGTTGCTATCAACTATGACTCCCTTAACCCTCTGACTCGATCTCACACTCACACTCAATTCAGAATTTTTCGCAAATTCTGTCCATAACCATATTTTCTGCATAGACCTTTCCTTACAGAAAACCCTAACCCTAGCCCCGGATCCTTAACCTGAATGCTCACCGTCAGCATTGGTGTAACCGATGCCACATCTTGATGATGAACTCCAAGCTGGCCTTCACCCACACGTCAGAGTAGGATGCTTAATCTAAACATAACCACATCCACCGCATAAACTTTAGACAATTGCCTAACCCTAACCCTAGCTCATTCCTGTGACCTGAGCCTCCAAAATCATCATGGACGTCACCCTTGCCTCACTGCGACTCAATTGGACAGTTGCCCTAAACTTGGAGAAGGACCCTCAGTCTAAACGTACCAATTGCCTGCCCCTACAGCTTTCCAAAAACCTAACCCTAACACTACCCCTGGCTCGGGGTCCTGACACCTCACCTTGACCTTTGACGTAATCCATGCCTCACCATAAACCTGATCCACCATCTTGCGCACCCTGTCACATCAGACTCAGAAGCTAACTCTATCCGTAAAGAGAATGTTTCTGTATACCAGAGAGAACACAGAATTTTAACCCTGAAACTGATGCCTGGACCTGTATACAGAGTGTCAACATCGGAGACACCCAGGGATCTCCCAACACGGCAACACAATTTCACAGTCACAGTCACATCAGAGCTACACCTTAAGTCTTATAATTAACTTATTCTTTCTGTACTAGAGCCCGAACCAGTAATTCTAACCCTAGCCATGACTCTTGGACATGCCCCTTAATCGTAACCATTGGCATCACTCACGCTTCATCGTAACCCTTTACCTCAATCCCGCACTTGCCCTCCCATCAGAGAGAAACCTGAAGCCTTTCCATAACCCTATCCTTCCTGTACACCTCACAGAACAAAACTAAACTTACTCTAGCCCTTGGGACTATACCTGAACCGACACCATCAGCTTCAACGTCTGTCATGCCGCACCATAAGCCTGAATCTCAAGGTCGCCGTCACCCTCACGTCAGGGACAGATGCGAACTCTAAATGTAACTGCATAATCCTGTCAATCGTACTGAACACCTAACCCTAAACCTAGTGCCGAGCCCTGGACTAGATTTTTCACCCGCAGCAATGATGTCAACTACGACACATCTTAATTCGGAGCTTGAATCTCACACTCGCACTGACATCAGAAGAGAACCCTAATTCTTTCGGAAACCGTCTTTTCCGCACTGATTTTCTCTTACAGATAACCCTAAGCGTATCCCAGGCCCCTTTCACTGAACCGCCACCATCAGCATCGACGTCTGTCATTCCTCCCCATAATGCTGAAGCTCGTTCTGGACGCTGCCCTCATGTCAGAGTCGGATCAGTACTCTAACTGTCACTCAATCTGCAGCATACTCCTTACCTTACAACTAAGGCTGACCCTATCCCTGGTACCGGGATCTGGCACTTCACCTTCATCATTGTTGTGACCCTCACTTCACCTTAAACTTAAACTTATTCTTGCACTCACCCTCACATCAGAGGCGGATCCGAATTCTAACTGCAACCCTACCTCACCCGTACTCCTTATCAAACCCATAACCCTACCCTAGATCAGAACCTTGAATCAGATTATTCACCTTCATCGTTGCTACCCACTATGACACCCTTAATGGTGTGACTCGATCTCACACTCGCCCTCAATTTAGAATTGCACCCTAATTCTGTCCATAACCATATTATCTGCATAAACCTGCATAGACCTTTCCTTACAGAAAACTCTAACCCTGGAACAGGTTCCTTTACCTGCATGCTCACCACCAGCATTGATGTCACCGATGCCATACCTTAATGATGAAGTCCAAACTGGCCTTCACCCACACGTCAGAGTAGGATCCTCTATCTAAACATAACCACATCCACGGCATAAACTAAAACAATTCCCTATCCCTAACCCTAGCACATACCTGTGGCCTGTCCATCCATAATCTCCATGGATGTGACCCTTGCCTCATTGTAAGCCTGCGACTGAATTGGACAGTTGCCCTAACCTTGCAGAAGGACCCTCAGTCTAAACGTACCAATACCCTGCCCCTACGGCTTTCCAAAATCCTAACCCTAACCCTAGCCCTGGCTCGTGGTCCTGACACCTCACCTTGACCATTGACGTCAACCATGCCTCACCATAAACCTGATCCACCATCTTGCACTCCCTTTCTCATCAGAACTAGAAGCCAACTCTATCCATAAAGCCACTGTCTCTGCATACCAGAGAGAACAAAAAATTTTAACTCTAAAACTGGTGCCTGGACCTATACACAAAGCGTCATTATCACAAACACCCAGGGATCTCCTCAACACGGAAACGCAAATTCACACTCGCACTCACATCAGAGGTAGACCCTAACCCTAATAATTAACTTATCCTTTCTGCACAACAGCCCTAACCTCTATATTCAAAGCCTAGCCATGACTCTTGGACCTGCCCGTTCACCATAACCATTGGCATCACCTGCGCTTCATCGTAATCCTAATCTTCAATCCCGAACGTGCCCTCCCATCGGAGAGAAACTCGAAATTTTTCCATAAACCTATCCTTCTTCTACACCTTACAGAACACAATAAACTTACTCTAGCCCTCGGCATTTTACCTGATCCAAAACCAACAGCCTCAATGTCTGTCTTGCCGCACCATAAGCCTGAAGCTCAAGGTGGCCCTCGCCCTCACTTCAGGGTCAGATGCAAACTCTAAATGTTACTCCACATTCCTGTAAATCTTACTGAACACCTAACCCTAACCCTAGCGCGAAGCCTTGGACTAGATTCTTCACCTACAACATTGATGTCAACTAAGACACATCTTAACTCGGAGCCTGAATTTCACATTCTCAATCACTACAGAAGAGAACCCTTATTCTCTCGGTAACCGTCTCTTCCGCAGAGATTTTCTCTTACAGATAGCCCTAACCCTCTCCCAGGACCCTTTCACTGAACCGCTACCATCAGCATCGACGTCTGTCATTCGTTCCCACAACCCTGAAGCTCGTTCTGGCCACTGCCCTCTTGTCAGAGTCGGATCAGAACGCTAAATGTCACTCAATTTCCGCAGACTCCTTACCTTACAACTAATGCCAACCCTATCCCTGGTGCCAGGATCTGACACTTCACCTTCATCATTGATGTCACACTCACTTCACCTTAAACCTTAAACTTATTCTTGCACAAAACCTCACATCAGAGGTGGATCCGAATTCTAACTGCAACCCTATCTCACCCGTACTCCTTATCGAACACATAACCCTAACCCTAGATCTGACCCTTGAACCAGAATCTTCACCTTCACCGTTGCTATCAACTATGACTCCCTTAATCCTCTGACTCGATCTCACACTCACACTCAATTCAGAATTTTTCGCAAATTCTGTCCATAACCATATTTTCTGCATAGACCTTTCCTTACAGAAAACCCTAACCCTAGCCCCGGATCCTTAACCTGAATGCTCACCGTCAGCATCGGTGTCACCGATGCCACATCTTGATGATGAAGTCCAAGCTGGCCTTCACCCACACGTCAGAGTAGGATGCTTAATCTAAACATAACCACATCCACCGCATAAACTTTAGACAATTGCCTAACCCTAACCCTAGCACATTCCTGTGACCTGAGCCTCCAAAATCATCATGGACGTCACCCTTGCCTCACTGCGACTCAATTGGACAGTTGCCCTAAACTTGGAGAAGGACCCTCAGTCTAAACGTACCAATTGCCTGCCCCTACAGCTTTCCAAATACCTAACCCTAACACTACCCCTGGCTCGGGCTCCTGAGACCTCACCTTGAACATTGACGTCATCCATGCCTCACCATAAACCTGATCCACCATCTTGCGCACCCTGTCACATCAGACTCAGAAGCTAACTCTATCCGTAAAGAGAATGTTTCTGTATACCAGAGAGAACACAGAATTTTAACCCTGAAACTGATGCCTGGACCTGTATACAGAGTGTCAGCATCGGAGACACCCAGGGATCTCCCAACACGGCAACACAATTTCACAGTCCCAGTCACATCAGAGCTAGACCTTAAGTCTTATACTTAACTTATTCTTTCTGTACTAGAGCCCGAGCCAGTAATTCTAACCCTAGCCATGACTCTTGGACATGCCCCTTAATCGTAACCATTGGCATCACTCACGCTTCATCGTAATCCTTTACCTCAATCCCGCACTTGCCCTCCCATCAGAGAGAAACCTGAAGCCTTTCCATAACCCTATCCTTCCTGTACACCTTACAGAACAAAACTAAACTTACTCTAGCCCTTGGAACTATACCTGAACCGACACCATCAGCTTCAACGTCTGTCATGCCGCACCATAAGCCTGAATCTCAAGGTCGCCGTCACCCTCACGTCAGGGACAGATGCGAACTCTAAATGTAACTGCATAATCCTGTCAATCTTACTGAACACCTAACCCTAACCCTAGTGCCAAGCCCTGGACTAGATTTTTCACCCGCAGCAATGATGTCAACTACGACACATCTTAATTCGGAGCTTGAATCTCACACTCACACTGACATCAGAAGAGAACCCTAATTCTTTCGGAAACCGTCTTTTCCGCACTGATTTTCTCATACAGATAACCCTAGGCGTATCCCAGGCCACTTTCACTGAACCGCCACCATCAGCATCGACGTCTGTCATTCCTCCCCATAATCCTGAAGCTCGTTCTGGACGCTGCCCTCATGTCAGAGTCGGATCAGTACTCTAACTGTCACTCAATCTGCAGCATACTCCTTACCTTACAACTAATGCTGACCCTATCCCTCGTACCGGGATCTGACACTTCACCTTCATCATTGTTGTGAACCTCACTTCACCTGAAACTTAAACTTATTCTTGCACTCACCCTCACATCAGAGGCGGATCCGAATTCTAACTGCAACCCTACTTCACCCGTACTCCTTATCAAACCCAAAACCCTACCCTAGATCTGAACCTTGAATCAGATTATTCACCTTCATCGTTGCTACCCACTATGACACCCTTAATGGTGTGACTCGATCTCACACTCGCCCTCAATTTAGAATTGCACCCTAATTCTGTCCATAACCATATTATCTGCATAAACCTGCATAGACCTTTCCTTACAGAAAACTCTAACCCTGGAACAGGTTCCTTTACCTGCATGCTCACCACCAGCATTGATGTCACCGATGCCATACCTTAATGATGAAGTCCAAACTGGCCTTCACCCACACGTCAGAGTAGGATCCTCTATCTAAACATAACCACATCCACGGCATAAACTAAAACAATTCCCTATCCCTAACCCTAGCACATACCTGTGGCCTGACCTTCCATAATCTCCATGGATGTGACCCTTGCCTCATTGTAAGCCTGCGACTGAATTGGACAGTTGCCCTAACCTTGCAGAAGGACCCTCAGTCTAAACGTACCAATACCCTGCCCCTACGGCTTTCCAAAATCCTAACCCTAACCCTAGCCCTGGATCGTGGTCCTGACACCTCACCTTGACCATTGACGTCAACCATGCCTCACCATAAACCTGATCCACCATCTTGCACTCCCTTTCTCATCAGAACTAGAAGCCAACTCTATCCATAAAGCCACTGTCTCTGCATACCAGAGAGAACAAAAAATTTTAACTCTAAAACTGGTGCCTGGACCTATACACAAAGCGTCATTATCACAAACACCCAGGGATCTCCTCAACGCGGAAACGCGAATTCACACTCGCACTCACATCAGAGGTAGACCCTAACCCTAATAATTAACTTATCCTTTCTGCACAACAGCTCTAACCTCTATATTCAAAGCCTAGCCATGACTCTTGGACCTGCGCCTTCACCATAACCATTGCCATCACCTGCGCTTCATCGTAATCCTAAGCTTCAATCCCGAACGTGCCCTCCCATCGGAGAGAAACTCGAAATTTTTCCGTAAACCTATCCTTCTTCTACACCTTACAGAACACAATAAACTTACTCTAGCCCTCGGCATTTTACCTGATCCAAAACCAACAGCCTCAATGTCTGTCTTGCCGCACCATAAGCCTGAAGCTCAAGGTGGCCCTCGCCCTCACTTCAGGGTCAGATGCAAACTCTAAATGTTACTCCACATTCCTGTAAATCTTACTGAACACCTAACCCTAACCCTAGCGCGAAGCCTTGGACTAGATTCTTCACCTACAACATTGATGTCAACTAAGACACATCTTAACTCGGAGCCTGAATTTCACATTCTCAATCACAACAGAAGAGAACCCTTATTCTCTCGGTAACCGTCTCTTCCGCAGAGATTTTCTCTTACAGATAGCCCTAACCCTCTCCCAGGACCCTTTCACTGAACCGCTACCATCAGCATCGACGTCTGTCATTCGTTCCCACAACCCTGAAGCTCGTTCTGGCCACTGCCCTCTTGTCAGAGTCGGATCAGAACGCTAAATGTCACTCAATTTTCCGCAGACTCCTTACCTTACAACTAATGCCAACCCTATCCCTGGTGCCAGGATCTGACACTTCACCTTCATCATTGATGTTACACTCACTTAACCTTAAACCTTAAACTTATTCTTGCCCAAAACCTCACATCAGAGGTGGATCCGAATTCTAACTGCAACCCTATCTCACCCGTACTCCTTATCGAACACATAACCCTAACCCTAGATCTGACCCTTGAACCAGAATCTTCACCTTCACCGTTGCTATCAACTATGACTCCCTTAATCCTCTGACTCGATCTCACACTCACACTCAATTCAGAATTTTTCGCAAATTCTGTCCATAACCATATTTTCTGCAGAGACCTTTCCTTACAGAAAACCCTAACCCTAGCCCCGGATCCTTAACCTGAATGCTCACCGTCAGCATCGGTTTCACCGATGCCACATCTTGATGATGAAGTCCAAACTGGCCTACACCCACACGTCAGAGTAGGATGCTTAATCTAAACATAACCACATCCACCGCATAAAATTTAGACAATTGCCTAACCCTAACCCTAGCACATTCCTGTGACCTGAGCCTCCAAAATCATCATGGACGTCACCCTTGCCTCACTGCGACTCAATTGGACACTTGCCCTAAACTTGGAGAAGGACCCTCAGTCTAAACGTACCAATTGCCTGCCCCTACAGCTTTCCAAATACCTAACCCTAACACTACCCCTGGCTCGGGCTCCTGAGACCTCACCTTGACCATTGACGTCATCCATGCCTCACCATAAACCTGATCCACCATCTTGCGCACCCTGTCACATCAGACTCAGAAGCTAACTCTATCCGTAAAGAGAATGTTTCTGTATACCAGAGAGAACACAGAATTTTTACCCTGAAACTGATGCCTGGACCTGTATACAGAGTGTCAGCATCGGAGACACCCAGGGATCTCCCAACACGGCAACACAATTTCACAGTCACAGTCACATCAGAGCTAGACCTTAAGTCTTATAATTAACTTATTCTTTCTGTACTAGAGCCCGAACCAGTAATTCAAACCCTAGCCATGACTCTTGGACATGCCCCTTAATCGTAACCATTGGCTTCACTCACGCTTCATCGTAATCCTTTACCTCAATCCCGCACTTGCCCTCCCATCAGAGAGAAACCTGAAGCCTTTCCATAACCCTATCCTTCCTGTACACCTTACAGAACAAAACTAAACTTACTCCAGCCCTTGGAACTATACCTGAACCGACACCATCAGCTTCAACGTCTGTCATGCCGCACCATAAGCCTGAATCTCAAGGTCGCCGTCACCCGCACGTCAGGGACAGATGCGATCTCTAAATGTAACTGCATAATCCTGTCAATCTTACTGAACACCTAACCCTAACCCTAGTGCCAAGCCCTGGACTAGATTTTTCACCCGCAGCAATGATGTCAACTACGACACATCTTAATTCGGAGCTTGAATCTCACACTCGCACTGACATCAGAAGAGAACCCTAATTCTTTCGGAAACCGTCTTTTCCGCTCTGATTTTCTCTTACAGATAACCCTAAGCGTATCCCAGGCCCCTTTCACTGAACCGCCACCATCAGAATCGACTTCTGTCATTCCTCCCCATAATCCTGAAGCTCGTTCTGGACGCTGCCCTCATGTCAGAGTCGGATCAGTACTCTAACTGTCACTCAATCGGCAGCATACTCCTTACCTTACAACTAATGCTGACCCTATCCCTGGTACCGGGATCTGACACTTCACCTTCATCATTGTTGTGACCCTCACTTCACCTGAAACTTAAACTTATTCTTGCACTCACCCTCACATCAGAGGCGGATCCGAATTCTAACTGCAACCCTACTTCACCCGTACTCCTTATCAAACCCATAACCCTACCCTAGATCTGAACCTTGAATCAGATTATTCACCTTCATCGTTGCTACCCACTATGACACCCTTAATGGTGTGACTCGATCTCACACTCGCCCTCAATTTAGAATTGCACCCTAATTCTGTCCATAACCATATTATCTGCATAAACCTGCATAGACCTTTCCTTACAGAAAACTCTAACCCTAGAACAGGTTCCTTTACCTGCATGCTCACCACCAGCATTGATGTCACTGATGCCATACCTTAATGATGAAGTCCAAACTGGCCTTCACCCACACGTCAGAGTAGGATCCTCTATCTAAACATAACCACAGCCACGGCATAAACTAAAACAATTCCCTATCCCTAACCCTAGCACATACCTGTGGCCTGACCTTCCATAATCTCCATGGATGTGACCCTTGCCTCATTGTAAGCCTGCGACTGAATTGGACAGTTGAACTAACCTTGCAGAAGGACCCTCAGTCTAAACGTACCAATACCCTGCCCCTACGGCTTTCCAAAATCCTAACCCTAACCCTAGCCCTGGCTCGTGGTCCTGACACCTCACCTTGACCATTGACGTCAACCATGCCTCACCATAAACCTGATCCACCATCTTGCACTCCCTTTCTCATCAGAACTAGAAGCCAACTCTATCCATAAAGCCACTGTCTCTGCATACCAGAGAGAACAAAAAATTTTAACTCTAAAACTGGTGCCTGGACCTATACACAAAGCGTCATTATCACAAACACCCAGGGATCTCCTCAACACGGAAACGCAAATTCACACTCGCACTCACATCAGAGGTAGACCCTAACCCTAATAATTAACTTATCCTTTCTGCACAACAGCCCTAACCTCTATATTCAAAGCCTAGCCATGACTCTTGGACCTGCCCGTTCACCATAACCATTGGCATCACCTGCGCTTCATCGTAATCCTAATCTTCAATCCCGAACGTGCCCTCCCATCGGAGAGAAACTCGAAATTTTTCCATAAACCTATCCTTCTTCTACACCTTACAGAACACAATAAACTTACTCTAGCCCTCGGCATTTTACCTGATCCAAAACCAACAGCCTCAATGTCTGTCTTGCCGCACCATAAGCCTGAAGCTCAAGGTGGCCCTCGCCCTCACTTCAGGGTCAGATGCAAACTCTAAATGTTACTCCACATTCCTGTAAATCTTACTGAACACCTAACCCTAACCCTAGCGCGAAGCCTTGGACTAGATTCTTCACCTACAACATTGATGTCAACTAAGACACATCTTAACTCGGAGCCTGAATTTCACATTCTCAATCACTACAGAAGAGAACCCTTATTCTCTCGGTAACCGTCTCTTCCGCAGAGATTTTCTCTTACAGATAGCCCTAACCCTCTCCCAGGACCCTTTCACTGAACCGCTACCATCAGCATCGACGTCTGTCATTCGTTCCCACAACCCTGAAGCTCGTTCTGGCCACTGCCCTCTTGTCAGAGTCGGATCAGAACGCTAAATGTCACTCAATTTCCGCAGACTCCTTACCTTACAACTAATGCCAACCCTATCCCTGGTGCCAGGATCTGACACTTCACCTTCATCATTGATGTCACACTCACTTCACCTTAAACCTTAAACTTATTCTTGCACAAAACCTCACATCAGAGGTGGATCCGAATTCTAACTGCAACCCTATCTCACCCGTACTCCTTATCGAACACATAACCCTAACCCTAGATCTGACCCTTGAACCAGAATCTTCACCTTCACCGTTGCTATCAACTATGACTCCCTTAATCCTCTGACTCGATCTCACACTCACACTCAATTCAGAATTTTTCGCAAATTCTGTCCATAACCATATTTTCTGCATAGACCTTTCCTTACAGAAAACCCTAACCCTAGCCCCGGATCCTTAACCTGAATGCTCACCGTCAGCATCGGTGTCACCGATGCCACATCTTGATGATGAAGTCCAAGCTGGCCTTCACCCACACGTCAGAGTAGGATGCTTAATCTAAACATAACCACATCCACCGCATAAACTTTAGACAATTGCCTAACCCTAACCCTAGCACATTCCTGTGACCTGAGCCTCCAAAATCATCATGGACGTCACCCTTGCCTCACTGCGACTCAATTGGACAGTTGCCCTAAACTTGGAGAAGGACCCTCAGTCTAAACGTACCAATTGCCTGCCCCTACAGCTTTCCAAATACCTAACCCTAACACTACCCCTGGCTCGGGCTCCTGAGACCTCACCTTGAACATTGACGTCATCCATGCCTCACCATAAACCTGATCCACCATCTTGCGCACCCTGTCACATCAGACTCAGAAGCTAACTCTATCCGTAAAGAGAATGTTTCTGTATACCAGAGAGAACACAGAATTTTAACCCTGAAACTGATGCCTGGACCTGTATACAGAGTGTCAGCATCGGAGACACCCAGGGATCTCCCAACACGGCAACACAATTTCACAGTCCCAGTCACATCAGAGCTAGACCTTAAGTCTTATACTTAACTTATTCTTTCTGTACTAGAGCCCGAGCCAGTAATTCTAACCCTAGCCATGACTCTTGGACATGCCCCTTAATCGTAACCATTGGCATCACTCACGCTTCATCGTAATCCTTTACCTCAATCCCGCACTTGCCCTCCCATCAGAGAGAAACCTGAAGCCTTTCCATAACCCTATCCTTCCTGTACACCTTACAGAACAAAACTAAACTTACTCTAGCCCTTGGAACTATACCTGAACCGACACCATCAGCTTCAACGTCTGTCATGCCGCACCATAAGCCTGAATCTCAAGGTCGCCGTCACCCTCACGTCAGGGACAGATGCGAACTCTAAATGTAACTGCATAATCCTGTCAATCTTACTGAACACCTAACCCTAACCCTAGTGCCAAGCCCTGGACTAGATTTTTCACCCGCAGCAATGATGTCAACTACGACACATCTTAATTCGGAGCTTGAATCTCACACTCACACTGACATCAGAAGAGAACCCTAATTCTTTCGGAAACCGTCTTTTCCGCACTGATTTTCTCATACAGATAACCCTAGGCGTATCCCAGGCCACTTTCACTGAACCGCCACCATCAGCATCGACGTCTGTCATTCCTCCCCATAATCCTGAAGCTCGTTCTGGACGCTGCCCTCATGTCAGAGTCGGATCAGTACTCTAACTGTCACTCAATCTGCAGCATACTCCTTACCTTACAACTAATGCTGACCCTATCCCTCGTACCGGGATCTGACACTTCACCTTCATCATTGTTGTGAACCTCACTTCACCTGAAACTTAAACTTATTCTTGCACTCACCCTCACATCAGAGGCGGATCCGAATTCTAACTGCAACCCTACTTCACCCGTACTCCTTATCAAACCCAAAACCCTACCCTAGATCTGAACCTTGAATCAGATTATTCACCTTCATCGTTGCTACCCACTATGACACCCTTAATGGTGTGACTCGATCTCACACTCGCCCTCAATTTAGAATTGCACCCTAATTCTGTCCATAACCATATTATCTGCATAAACCTGCATAGACCTTTCCTTACAGAAAACTCTAACCCTGGAACAGGTTCCTTTACCTGCATGCTCACCACCAGCATTGATGTCAGCGATGCCATACCTTAATGATGAAGTCCAAACTGGCCTTCACCCACACGTCAGAGTAGGATCCTCTATCTAAACATAACCACATCCACGGCATAAACTAAAACAATTCCCTATCCCTAACCCTAGCACATACCTGTGGCCTGACCTTCCATAATCTCCATGGATGTGACCCTTGCCTCATTGTAAGAATGCGACTGAATTGGACAGTTGCCCTAACCTTGCAGAAGGACCCTCAGTCTAAACGTACCAATACCCTGCCCCTACGGCTTTCCAAAATCCTAACCCTAACCCTAGCCCTGGATCGTGGTCCTGACACCTCACCTTGACCATTGACGTCAACCATGCCTCACCATAAACCTGATCCACCATCTTGCACTCCCTTTCTCATCAGAACTAGAAGCCAACTCTATCCATAAAGCCACTGTCTCTGCATACCAGAGAGAACAAAAAATTTTAACTCTAAAACTGGTGCCTGGACCTATACACAAAGCGTCATTATCACAAACACCCAGGGATCTCCTCAACGCGGAAACGCGAATTCACACTCGCACTCACATCAGAGGTAGACCCTAACCCTAATAATTAACTTATCCTTTCTGCACAACAGCTCTAACCTCTATATTCAAAGCCTAGCCATGACTCTTGGACCTGCGCCTTCACCATAACCATTGCCATCACCTGCGCTTCATCGTAATCCTAAGCTTCAATCCCGAACGTGCCCTCCCATCGGAGAGAAACTCGAAATTTTTCCGTAAACCTATCCTTCTTCTACACCTTACAGAACACAATAAACTTACTCTAGCCCTCGGCATTTTACCTGATCCAAAACCAACAGCCTCAATGTCTGTCTTGCCGCACCATAAGCCTGAAGCTCAAGGTGGCCCTCGCCCTCACTTCAGGGTCAGATGCAAACTCTAAATGTTACTCCACATTCCTGTAAATCTTACTGAACACCTAACCCTAACCCTAGCGCGAAGCCTTGGACTAGATTCTTCACCTACAACATTGATGTCAACTAAGACACATCTTAACTCGGAGCCTGAATTTCACATTCTCAATCACAACAGAAGAGAACCCTTATTCTCTCGGTAACCGTCTCTTCCGCAGAGATTTTCTCTTACAGATAGCCCTAACCCTCTCCCAGGACCCTTTCACTGAACCGCTACCATCAGCATCGACGTCTGTCATTCGTTCCCACAACCCTGAAGCTCGTTCTGGCCACTGCCCTCTTGTCAGAGTCGGATCAGAACGCTAAATGTCACTCAATTTTCCGCAGACTCCTTACCTTACAACTAATGCCAACCCTATCCCTGGTGCCAGGATCTGACACTTCACCTTCATCATTGATGTTACACTCACTTAACCTTAAACCTTAAACTTATTCTTGCCCAAAACCTCACATCAGAGGTGGATCCGAATTCTAACTGCAACCCTATCTCACCCGTACTCCTTATCGAACACATAACCCTAACCCTAGATCTGACCCTTGAACCAGAATCTTCACCTTCACCGTTGCTATCAACTATGACTCCCTTAATCCTCTGACTCGATCTCACACTCACACTCAATTCAGAATTTTTCGCAAATTCTGTCCATAACCATATTTTCTGCAGAGACCTTTCCTTACAGAAAACCCTAACCCTAGCCCCGGATCCTTAACCTGAATGCTCACCGTCAGCATCGGTTTCACCGATGCCACATCTTGATGATGAAGTCCAAACTGGCCTACACCCACACGTCAGAGTAGGATGCTTAATCTAAACATAACCACATCCACCGCATAAAATTTAGACAATTGCCTAACCCTAACCCTAGCACATTCCTGTGACCTGAGCCTCCAAAATCATCATGGACGTCACCCTTGCCTCACTGCGACTCAATTGGACACTTGCCCTAAACTTGGAGAAGGACCCTCAGTCTAAACGTACCAGTTGCCTGCCCCTACAGCTTTCCAAATACCTAACCCTAACACTACCCCTGGCTCGGGCTCCTGAGACCTCACCTTGACCATTGACGTCATCCATGCCTCACCATAAACCTGATCCACCATCTTGCGCACCCTGTCACATCAGACTCAGAAGCTAACTCTATCCGTAAAGAGAATGTTTCTGTATACCAGAGAGAACACAGAATTTTTACCCTGAAACTGATGCCTGGACCTGTATACAGAGTGTCAGCATCGGAGACACCCAGGGATCTCCCAACACGGCAACACAATTTCACAGTCACAGTCACATCAGAGCTAGACCTTAAGTCTTATAATTAACTTATTCTTTCTGTACTAGAGCCCGAACCAGTAATTCAAACCCTAGCCATGACTCTTGGACATGCCCCTTAATCGTAACCATTGGCTTCACTCACGCTTCATCGTAATCCTTTACCTCAATCCCGCACTTGCCCTCCCATCAGAGAGAAACCTGAAGCCTTTCCATAACCCTATCCTTCCTGTACACCTTACAGAACAAAACTAAACTTACTCCAGCCCTTGGAACTATACCTGAACCGACACCATCAGCTTCAACGTCTGTCATGCCGCACCATAAGCCTGAATCTCAAGGTCGCCGTCACCCGCACGTCAGGGACAGATGCGATCTCTAAATGTAACTGCATAATCCTGTCAATCTTACTGAACACCTAACCCTAACCCTAGTGCCAAGCCCTGGACTAGATTTTTCACCCGCAGCAATGATGTCAACTACGACACATCTTAATTCGGAGCTTGAATCTCACACTCGCACTGACATCAGAAGAGAACCCTAATTCTTTCGGAAACCGTCTTTTCCGCTCTGATTTTCTCTTACAGATAACCCTAAGCGTATCCCAGGCCCCTTTCACTGAACCGCCACCATCAGAATCGACTTCTGTCATTCCTCCCCATAATGCTGAAGCTCGTTCTGGACGCTGCCCTCATGTCAGAGTCGGATCAGTACTCTAACTGTCACTCAATCGGCAGCATACTCCTTACCTTACAACTAATGCTGACCCTATCCCTGGTACCGGGATCTGACACTTCACCTTCATCATTGTTGTGACCCTCACTTCACCTGAAACTTAAACTTATTCTTGCACTCACCCTCACATCAGAGGCGGATCCGAATTCTAACTGCAACCCTACTTCACCCGTACTCCTTATCAAACCCATAACCCTACCCTAGATCTGAACCTTGAATCAGATTATTCACCTTCATCGTTGCTACCCACTATGACACCCTTAATGGTGTGACTCGATCTCACACTCGCCCTCAATTTAGAATTGCACCCTAATTCTGTCCATAACCATATTATCTGCATAAACCTGCATAGACCTTTCCTTACAGAAAACTCTAACCCTAGAACAGGTTCCTTTACCTGCATGCTCACCACCAGCATTGATGTCACTGATGCCATACCTTAATGATGAAGTCCAAACTGGCCTTCACCCACACGTCAGAGTAGGATCCTCTATCTAAACATAACCACAGCCACGGCATAAACTAAAACAATTCCCTATCCCTAACCCTAGCACATACCTGTGGCCTGACCTTCCATAATCTCCATGGATGTGACCCTTGCCTCATTGTAAGCCTGCGACTGAATTGGACAGTTGAACTAACCTTGCAGAAGGACCCTCAGTCTAAACGTACCAATACCCTGCCCCTACGGCTTTCCAAAATCCTAACCCTAACCCTAGCCCTGGCTCGTGGTCCTGACACCTCACCTTGACCATTGACGTCAACCATGCCTCACCATAAACCTGATCCACCATCTTGCACTCCCTTTCTCATCAGAACTAGAAGCCAACTCTATCCATAAAGCTACTGTCTCTGCATACCAGAGAGAACAAAAAATTTTAACTCTAAAACTGGTGCCTTGACCTATACACAAAGCGTCTTTATCACAAACACCCAGGGATCTCCTCAACACGGAAACGCAAATTCACACTCGCACTCACATCAGAGGTAGACCCTAACCCTAATAATTAACTTATCCTTTCTGCACAACAGCCCTAACCTCTATATTCAAAGCCTAGCCATGACTTTTGGACCTGCCCCTTCACCATAACCATTGGAATCACCTGCGCTTCATCGTAATCCTAATCTTCAATCCCGAACGTGCCCTCCCATCGGAGAGAAACTCGAAATTTTTCCATAAACCTATCCTTCTTCTACACCTTACAGAACACAATAAACTTACTCTAGCCCTCGGCATTTTACCTGATCCAAAACCAACAGCCTCAATGTCTGTCTTGCCGCACCATAAGCCTGAAGCTCAAGGTGGCCCTCGCCCTCACTTCAGGGTCAGATGCAAACTCTAAATGTTACTCCACATTCCTGTAAATCTTACTGAACACCTAACCCTAACCCTAGCGCGAAGCCTTGGACTAGATTCTTCACCTACAACATTGATGTCAACTAAGACACATCTTAACTCGGAGCCTGAATTTCACATTCTCAATCACAACAGAAGAGAACCCTTATTCTCTCGGTAACCGTCTCTTCCGCAGAGATTTTCTCTTACAGATAGCCCTAACCCTCTCCCAGGACCCTTTCACTGAACCGCTACCATCAGCATCGACGTCTGTCATTCTTTCCCACAACCCTGAAGCTCGTTCTGGCCACTGCCCTCTTGTCAGAGTCGGATCAGAACGCTAAATGTCACTCAATTTTCCGCAGACTCCTTACCTTACAACTAATGCCAACCCTATCCCTGGTGCCAGGATCTGACACTTCACCTTCATCATTGATGTTACACTCACTTCACCTTAAACCTTAAACTTATTCTTGCCCAAAACCTCACATCAGAGGTGGATCCGAATTCTAACTGCAACCCTATCTCACCCGTACTCCTTATCGAACACATAACCCTAACCCTAGATCTGACCCTTGAACCAGAATCTTCACCTTCACCGTTGCTATCAACTATGACTCCCTTAATCCTCTGATTCGATCTCACACTCACACTCAATTCAGAATTTTTCGCAAATTCTGTCCATAACCATATTTTCTGCAGAGACCTTTCCTTACAGAAAACCCTAACCCTAGCCCCGGATTCTTAACCTGAATGCTCACCGTCAGCATCGGTGTCACCGATGCCACATCTTGATGATGAAGTCCAAGCTGGCCTTCACCCACACGTCAGAGTAGGATGCTTAATCTAAACATAACCACATCCACCGCATAAAATTTAGACAATTGCCTAACCCTAACCCTAGCACATTCCTGTGACCTGAGCCTCCAAAATCATCATGGACGTCACCCTTGCCTCACTGCGACTCAGTTGGACAGTTGCCCTAAACTTGGAGAAGGACCCTCAGTCTAAACGTAGGAATTGCCTTCCCCTACAGCTTTCCAAAACCTAACCCTAACACTACCCCTGGCACGGGCTCCTGAGACCTCACCTTGACCATTGACGTCATCCATGCCTCACCATAAACCTGATCCACCATCTTGCGCACCCTGTCACATCAGACTCAGAAGCTAACTCTATCCGTAAAGAGAATGTTTCTGTATACCAGAGAGAACACAGAATTTTAACCCTGAAAATGATGCCTGGACCTGTAGACAGAGTGTCAGCATCGGAGACACCCAGGGATCTCCCAACACGGAAACACAATTTCACAGTCACAGTCACATCAGAGCTAGACCTTAAGTCTTATAATTAACTTATTCTTTCTGTACTAGAGCCCGAACCAGTAATTCTAACCCTAGCCATGACTCTTGGACATGCCCCTTAATCGTAACCATTGGCATCACTCACGCTTCATCGTAATCCTTTACCTCAATCCCGCACTTGCCCTCCCATCAGAGAGAAACCTGAAGCCTTTCCATAACCCTATCCTTCCTGTACACCTTACACAACAAAACTAAACTTACTCTAGCCCTTGGAACTATACCTGAACTGACACCATCAGCTTCAACGTCTGTCATGCCGCACCATAAGCCTGAATCTCAAGGTCGCCGTCAGCCTCACGTCAGGGACAGATGCGAACTCTAAATGTAACTGCATAATCCTGTCAATCTTACTGAACACCTAACCCTAACCCTAGTGCCAAGCCCTGGACTAGATTTTTCACCCGCAGCAATGATGTCAACTACGACACATCTTAATTCGGAGCTTGAATCTCACACTCGCACTGACATCAGAAGAGAACCCTAATTCTTTCGGAAACCGTCTTTTCCGCACTGATTTTCTCTTACAGATAACCCTATGCGTATCCCAGGCCCCTTTCACTGAACCGCCACCATCAGCATCGAGGTCTGTCATTCCTCCCCATAATCCTGAAGCTCGTTCTGGACGCTGCCCTCATGTCAGAGTCGGATCAGTACTCTAACTGTCACTCAATCTGCATCATACTCCTTACCTTACAACTAATGCTGACCCTATCCCTGGTACCGGGATCTGACACTTCACCTTCATCATTGTTATGACCCTCACTTCACCTGAAACTTAAACTTATTCTTGCACTCACCCTCACATCAGAGGCGGATCCGAATTCCAACTGCAACCCTACTTCACCCGTACTCCTTATCAAACCCACAACCCTACCCTAGATCTGAACCTTGAATCAGATTATTCACCTTCATCGTTGCTACCCACTATGACACCCTTAATGGTGTGACTCGATCTCACACTCGCCCTCAATTTAGAATTGCACCTTAATTCTGTCCATAACCATATTATCTGCATAAACCTGCATAGACCTTTCCTTACAGAAAACTCTAACCCTGGAACAGGTTCCTTTACCTGCATGCTCACCACCAGCATTGATGTCACCGATGCCATACCTTAATGATGAAGTCCAAACTGGCCTTCACCCACACGTCAGAGTAGGATCCTCTATCTAAACATAACCACAGCCACGGCATAAACTAAAACAATTCCCTATCCCTAACCCTAGCACATACCTGTGGCCTGACCTTCCATAATCTCCATGGATGTGACCCTTGCCTCATTGTAAGCCTGCGACTGAATTGGACAGTTGAACTAACCTTGCAGAAGGACCCTCAGTCTAAACGTACCAATACCCTGCCCCTACGGCTTTCCAAAATCCTAACCCTAACCCTAGCCCTGGCTCGTGGTCCTGACACCTCACCTTGACCATTGACGTCAACCATGCCTCACCATAAACCTGATCCACCATCTTGCACTCCCTTTCTCATCAGAACTAGAAGCCAACTCTATCCATAAAGCCACTGTCTCTGCATACCAGAGAGAACAAAAAATTTTAACTCTAAAACTGGTGCCTTGACCTATACACAAAGCGTCTTTATCACAAACACCCAGGGATCTCCTCAACACGGAAACGCAAATTCACACTCGCACTCACATCAGAGGTAGACCCTAACCCTAATAATTAACTTATCCTTTCTGCACAACAGCCCTAACCTCTATATTCAAAGCCTAGCCATGACTTTTGGACCTGCCCCTTCACCATAACCATTGGAATCACCTGCGCTTCATCGTAATCCTAATCTTCAATCCCGAACGTGCCCTCCCATCGGAGAGAAACTCGAAATTTTTCCATAAACCTATCCTTCTTCTACACCTTACAGAACACAATAAACTTACTCTAGCCCTCGGCATTTTACCTGATCCAAAACCAACAGCCTCAATGTCTGTCTTGCCGCACCATAAGCCTGAAGCTCAAGGTGGCCCTCGCCCTCACTTCAGGGTCAGATGCAAACTCTAAATGTTACTCCACATTCCTGTAAATCTTACTGAACACCTAACCCTAACCCTAGCGCGAAGCCTTGGACTAGATTCTTCACCTACAACATTGATGTCAACTAAGACACATCTTAACTCGGAGCCTGAATTTCACATTCTCAATCACAACAGAAGAGAACCTTTATTCTCTCGGTAACCGTCTCTTCCGCAGAGATTTTCTCTTACAGATAGCCCTAACCCTCTCCCAGGACCCTTTCACTGAACCGCTACCATCAGCATCGACGTCTGTCATTCGTTCCCACAACCCTGAAGCTCGTTCTGGCCACTGCCCTCTTGTCAGAGTCGGATCAGAACGCTAAATGTCACTCAATTTTCCGCAGACTCCTTACCTTACAACTAATGCCAACCCTATCCCTGGTGCCAGGATCTGACACTTCACCTTCATCATTGATGTTACACTCACTTCACCTTAAACCTTAAACTTATTCTTGCCCAAAACCTCACATCAGAGGTGGATCCGAATTCTAACTGCAACCCTATCTCACCCGTACTCCTTATCGAACACATAACCCTAACCCTAGATCTGACCCTTGAACCAGAATCTTCACCTTCACCGTTGCTATCAACTATGACTCCCTTAATCCTCTGATTCGATCTCACACTCACACTCAATTCAGAATTTTTCGCAAATTCTGTCCATAACCATATTTTCTGCAGAGACCTTTCCTTACAGAAAACCCTAACCCTAGCCCCGGATTCTTAACCTGAATGCTCACCGTCAGCATCGGTGTCACCGATGCCACATCTTGATGATGAAGTCCAAGCTGGCCTTCACCCACACGTCAGAGTAGGATGCTTAATCTAAACATAACCACATCCACCGCATAAAATTTAGACAATTGCCTAACCCTAACCCTAGCACATTCCTGTGACCTGAGCCTCCAAAATCATCATGGACGTCACCCTTGCCTCACTGCGACTCAGTTGGACAGTTGCCCTAAACTTGGAGAAGGACCCTCAGTCTAAACGTAGGAATTGCCTTCCCCTACAGCTTTCCAAAACCTAACCCTAACACTACCCCTGGCACGGGCTCCTGAGACCTCACCTTGACCATTGACGTCATCCATGCCTCACCATAAACCTGATCCACCATCTTGCGCACCCTGTCACATCAGACTCAGAAGCTAACTCTATCCGTAAAGAGAATGTTTCTGTATACCAGAGAGAACACAGAATTTTAACCCTGAAAATGATGCCTGGACCTGTAGACAGAGTGTCAGCATCGGAGACACCCAGGGATCTCCCAACACGGAAACACAATTTCACAGTCACAGTCACATCAGAGCTAGACCTTAAGTCTTATAATTAACTTATTCTTTCTGTACTAGAGCCCGAACCAGTAATTCTAACCCTAGCCATGACTCTTGGACATGCCCCTTAATCGTAACCATTGGCATCACTCACGCTTCATCGTAATCCTTTACCTCAATCCCGCACTTGCCCTCCCATCAGAGAGAAACCTGAAGCCTTTCCATAACCCTATCCTTCCTGTACACCTTACAGAACAAAACTAAACTTACTCTAGCCCTTGGAACTATACCTGAACTGACACCATCAGCTTCAACGTCTGTCATGCCGCACCATAAGCCTGAATCTCAAGGTCGCCGTCAGCCTCACGTCAGGGACAGATGCGAACTCTAAATGTAACTGCATAATCCTGTCAATCTTACTGAACACCTAACCCTAACCCTAGTGCCAAGCCCTGGACTAGATTTTTCACCCGCAGCAATGATGTCAACTACGACACATCTTAATTCGGAGCTTGAATCTCACACTCGCACTGACATCAGAAGAGAACCCTAATTCTTTCGGAAACCGTCTTTTCCGCACTGATTTTCTCTTACAGATAACCCTATGCGTATCCCATGCCCCTTTCACTGAACCGCCACCATCAGCATCGAGGTCTGTCATTCCTCCCCATAATCCTGAAGCTCGTTCTGGACGCTGCCCTCATGTCAGAGTCGGATCAGTACTCTAACTGTCACTCAATCTGCATCATACTCCTTACCTTACAACTAATGCTGACCCTATCCCTGGTACCGGGATCTGACACTTCACCTTCATCATTGTTATGACCCTCACTTCACCTGAAACTTAAACTTATTCTTGCACTCACCCTCACATCAGAGGCGGATCCGAATTCCAACTGCAACCCTACTTCACCCGTACTCCTTATCAAACCCACAACCCTACCCTAGATCTGAACCTTGAATCAGATTATTCACCTTCATCGTTGCTACCCACTATGACACCCTTAATGGTGTGACTCGATCTCACACTCGCCCTCAATTTAGAATTGCACCTTAATTCTGTCCATAACCATATTATCTGCATAAACCTGCATAGACCTTTCCTTACAGAAAACTCTAACCCTGGAACAGGTTCCTTTACCTGCATGCTCACCACCAGCATTGATGTCACCGATGCCATACCTTAATGATGAAGTCCAAACTGGCCTTCACCCACACGTCAGAGTAGGATCCTCTATCTAAACTTAACCACATCCACGGCATAAACTAAAACAATTCCCTATCCCTAACCCTAGCACATACCTGTGGCCTGACCATCCATAATCTCCATGGATGTGACCCTTGCCTCATTGTCAGCCTGCGACTGAATTGGACAGTTGCCCTAACCTTGCAGAAGGACCCTCAGTCTAAACGTACCAATACCCTGCCCCTACGGCTTTCCAAAATCCTAACCCTAACCCTAGCCCTGGCTCGTGGTCCTGACACCTCACCTTGACCATTGACGGCAACCATGCCTCACCATAAACCTGATCCACCATCTTGCACTCCCTTTCTCATCAGAACTAGAAGCCAACTCTATCCATAAAGCCACTGTCTCTGCATACCAGAGAGAACAAAAAATTTTAACTCTAAAACTGGTGCCTGGACCTATACACAAAGCGTCATTATCACAAACACCCAGGGATCTCCTCAACACGGAAACGCAAATTCACACTCGCACTCACATCAGAGGTAGACCCTAACCCTAATAATTAACTTATCCTTTCTGCACAACAGCCCTAACCTCTATATTCAAAGCCTAGCCATGACTCTTGGACCTGCCCCTTCACCATAACCGTTGGCATCACCTGCGCTTCATCGTAATCCTAATCTTCAATCCCGAACGTGCCCTCCCATCGGAGAGAAACTCGAAATTTTTCCATAAACCTATCCTTCTTCTACACCTTACAGAACACAATAAACTTACTCTAGCCCTCGGCATTTTACCTGATCCAAAACCAACAGCCTCAATGTTTGTCTTGCCGCACCATAAGCCTGAAGCTCAAGGTGGCCCTCGCCCTCACTTCAGGGTCAGATGCAAACTCTAAATATTACTCCACATTCCTGTAAATCTTACTGAACACCTAACCCTAACCCTAGCGCAAAGCCTTGGACTAGATTCTTCCCCTACAACATTGATGTCAACTAAGACACATCTTAACTCGGAGCCTGAATTTCACATTCTCAATCACAACAGAAGAGAACCCTTATTCTCTCGGTAACCATCTCTTCCGCAGAGATTTTCTCTTACACATAGCCCTAACCCTCTCCCAGGACCCTTTCACTGAACCGCTACCATCAGCATCGACGTCTGTCATTCGTTCCCACAACCCTGAAGCTCGTTCTGGCCACTGCCCTCTTGTCAGAGTGGGATCAGAACGCTAAATGTCACTCAATTTTGCGCAGACTCCTTACCTTACAACTAATGCCAACCCTATCCCTGGTGCCAGGATCTGACACTTCACCTTCATCATTGATGTCACACTCACTTCACCTTAAACCTTAAACTTATTCTTGCACAAAACCTCACATCAGAGGTGGATCCGAATTCTAACTGCAACCCTATCTCACCCGTACTCCTTATCGAACACATAACCCTAACCCTAGATCTGACCCTTGAACCAGAATCTTCACCTTCACCGTTGCTATCAACTATGACTCCCTTAATCCTCTGACTCGACCTCACACTCACACTCAATTCAGAATTTTTCGCAAATTCTGTCCATAACCATATTTTCTGCATAGACCTTTCCTTACAGAAAACCCTAACCCTAGCCCCGGATCCTTCACCTGAATGCTCACCGTCAGCATTGGAGTCACCGATGCCACATCTTGATGATGAAGTCCAAGCTGGCCTTCACCCACACGTCAGAGTAGGATGCTTAATCTAAACATAACCACATCCACCGCATAAACTTTAGACAATTGCCTAACCCTAACCCTAGCACATTCCTGTAACCTGAGCCTCCAAAATCATCATGGACGTCACCCTTGCCTCAGTGCGACCCAATTGGACAGTTGCCCTAAACTTGGAGAAGGACCCTCAGTCTAAACGTACCAATTGCCTGCCCCTACAGCTTTCCAAAAACCTAAACCTAACACTTCCCCTGGCTCGGGGTCCTGACACCTCACCTTGACCATTGACGTCATCCATGCCTCACCATAAACCTGATCCACCATCTTGCGCACCCTGTCACATCAGACTCAGAAGCTAACTCTATCCGTAAAGAGAATGTTTCTGTATACCAGAGAGAACACAGAATTTTAACCGTGAAACTGATGCCTGGACCTGTATACAGAGTGTCAGCATCGGAGACACCCAGGGATCTCCCAACACGGAAACACAATTTCACAGTCACAGTCACATCAGAGCTAGACCTTAAGTCTTATAATTAACTTATTCTTTCTGTACTAGAGCCCGAACCAGTAATTCTAATCCTAGCCATGACTCTTGGACATGCCCCTTAATCGTAACCATTGGCATCACTCACGCTTCATCGTAATCCTTTACCTCAATCCCGCACTTGCCCTCCCATCAGAGAGAAACCTGAAGCCTTTCCATAACCCTATCCTTCCTATACACCTTACAGAACAAAACTAAACTTACTCTAGCCCTTGGAACTATACCTGAACCGACACCATCAGCTTCAACGTCTGTCATGCCGCACCATAAGCCTGAATCTCAAGGTCGCCGTCACCCTCACGTCAGGGACAGATGCGAACTCTAAATTTAACTGCATAATCCTGTCTATCTTACTGAACACCTAACCCTAACCCTAGTGCCAAGCCCTGGACTAGATTTTTCACCCGCAGCAATGATGTCAACTACGACACATCTTAATTCGGAGCTTGAATCTCACACTCGCACTGACATCAGAAGAGAACCCTAATTCTTTCGGAAACCGTCTTTTCCGCACTGATTTTCTCTTACAGATAACACTAAGCGTATCCCAGGCCCCTTTCACTGAACCGCCACCATCAGCATCGACGTCTGTCATTCCTCCCCATAATCCTGAAGCTCATTCTGGACGCTGCCCTCATGTCAGAGTCGGATCAGTACTCTAACTGTCACTCAATCTGCAGCATACTCCTTACCTTACAACTAATGCTGACCCTATCCCTGGTACCGGGATCTGACACTTCACCTTCATCATTGTTGTGACCCTCACTTCACCTTAAACTTAAACTTATTCTTGCACTCACCCTCACAACAGAGGCGGATCCGAATTCTAACTGCAACCCTTCCTCACCCGTACTCCTTATCAAACCCATAACCCTACCCTAGATCTGAACCTTGAATCAGATTATTCACCTTCATCGTTGCTACCCACTATGACACCCTTAATGGTGTGACTCGATCTCACACTCGCCCTCAATTTAGAATTGCACCCTAATTCTGTCCATAATCATATTATCTGCATAAACCTGCATAGACCTTTCCTTACAGAAAACTCTAACCCTGGAACAGGTTCCTTTACCTGCATGCTCACCACCAGCATTGATGTCACCGATGCCATACCTTAATGATGAAGTCCAAACTGGCCTTCACCCACACGTCAGAGTAGGATCCTCTATCTAAACATAACCACATCCATGGCATAAACTAAAACAATTCCCTATCCCTAACCCTAGCACATACCTGTGGCCTGACCATCCATAATCTCCATGGATGTGACCCTTGCCTCATTGTCAGCCTGCGACTGAATTCGACAGTTGCCCTAACCTTGCAGAAGGACCCTCAGTCTAAACCTACCAATACTCTGCCCCTACGGCTTTCCAAAATCCTAACCCTAACCCTAGCCCTGGCTCGTGGTCCTGACACCTCACCTTGACCATTGACGTCAACCATGCCTCACCATAAGCCTGATCCACCATCTTGCACTCCCTTTCTCATCAGAACTAGAAGCCAACTCTATCCATAAAGCCACTGTCTCTGCATACCAGAGAGAACAAAAAATTTTAACTCTAAAACTTTTGCCTGGACCTATACACAAAGCGTCATTATCACAAACACCCAGGGATCTCCTCAACACGGAAACGCAAATTCACACTCGCACTCACATCAGAGGTAGACCCTAACCCTAATAATTAACTTATCCTTTCTGCACAACAGCCCTAACCTCTATATTCAAAGCCTAGTGATGACTCTTGGACCTGCCCCTTCACCATAACCGTTGGCATCACCTGCGCTTCATCGTAATCCTAATCTTCAATCCCGAACGTGCCCTCCCATCGGAGAGAAACTCGAAATTTTTCCATAAACCTATCCTTCTTCTACACCTTACAGAACACAATAAACTTACTCTAGCCCTCGGCATTTTACCTGATCCAAAACCAACAGCCTCAATGTCTGTCTTGCCACACCATAAGCCTGAAGCTCAAGGTGGCCCTCGCCCTCACTTCAGGGTCAGATGCAAACTCTAAATGTTACTCCACATTCCTGTAAATCTTACTGAACACCTAACCCTAACCCTAGCGTGAAGCCTTGGACTAGATTCTTCACCTACAACATTGATGTCAACTAAGACACATCTTAACTCGGAGCCTGAATTTCACATTCTCAATCACAACAGAAGAGAACCCTTATTCTCTCGGTAACCGTCTCTTCCGCAGAGATTTTCTCTTACACATAGCCCTAACCCTCTCCCAGGACCCTTTCACTGAACCGCTACCATCAGCATCGACGTCTGTCATTCGTTCCCACAACCCTGAAGCTCGTTCTGGCCACTGTTCTCTTGTCAGAGTGGGATCAGAACGCTAAATGTCACTCAATTTTCCGCAGACTCCTTACCTTACAACTAATGCCAACCCTATCCCTGGTGCCAGGATCTGACACTTCACCTTCATCATTGATGTCACACTCACTTCACCTTAAACCTTAAACTTATTCTTTCACAAAACCTCACATCAGAGGTGGATCCGAATTCTAACTGCAACCCTATCTCACCCGTACTCCTTATCGAACACATAACCCTAACCCTAGATCTGACCCGTGAACCAGAATCTTCACCTTCACCGTTGCTATCATCTATGACTCCCTTAATCCTCTGACTCGATCTCACACTCACACTCAATTCAGAATTTTTCGCAAATTCTGTCCATAACCATATTTTCTGCATAGACCTTTCCTTACAGAAAACCCTAACCCTAGCCCCGGATCCTTAACCTGAATGCTCACCGTCAGCATTGGTGTCACCGATGCCACATCTTGATGATGAAGTCCAAGCTGGCCTTCACCCACACGTCAGAGTAGGATGCTTAATCTAAACATAACCACATCCACCGCATAAACTTTAGACAATTGCCTAACCCTAACCCTAGCACATTCCTGTGACCTGAGCCTCCAAAATCATCATGGACGTCACCCTTGCCTCACTGCGACTCAATTGGACAGTTGCCCTAAACTTGGAGAAGGACCCTCAGTCTAAACGTACCAATTGCCTGCCCCTACAGCTTTCCAAATACCTAACCCTAACACTACCCCTGGCTCGGGCTCCTGAGACCTCACCTTGACCATTGACGTCATCCATGCCTCACCATAAACCTGATCCACCATCTTGCGCACCCTGTCACATCAGACTCAGAAGCTAACTCTATCCGTAAAGAGAATGTTTCTGTATACCAGAGAGAACACAGAATTTTAACCCTGAAATTGATGCCTGGACCTGTATACAGAGTGTCAGCATCGGAGACACCCAGGGATCTCCCAACACGGCAACACAATTTCACAGTCCCAGTCACATCAGAGCTAGACCTTAAGTCTTATACTTAACTTACTCTTCCTGTACTAGAGCCCGAGCCAGTAATTCTAACCCTAGCCATGACTCTTGGACATGCCCCTTAATCGTAACCATTGGCATCACTCACGCTTCATCGTAATCCTTTACCTCAATCCCGCACTTGCCCTCCCATCAGAGAGAAACCTGAAGCCTTTCCATAACCCTATCCTTCCTGTACACCTTACAGAACAAAACTAAACTTACTCTAGCCCTTGGAACTATAACTGAACCGACACCATCAGCTTCAACGTCTGTCATGCCGCACCATAAGCCTGAATCTCAAGGTCGCCGTCACCCTCACGTCAGGGACAGATGCGAACTCTAAATGTAACTGCATAATCCTGTCAATCTTACTGAACACCTAACCCTAACCCTAGTGCCAAGCCCTGGACTAGATTTTTCACCCGCAGCAATGATGTCAACTACGACACATCTTAATTCGGAGCTTGAATCTCACACTCACACTGACATCAGAAGAGAACCCTAATTCTTTCAGAAACCGTCTTTTCCGCACTGATTTTCTCATACAGATAACCCTAGGCGTATCCCAGGCCACTTTCACTGAACCGCCACCATCAGCTTCGACGTCTGTCATTCCTCCCCATAATCCTGAAGCTCGTTCTGGACGCTGCCCTCATGTCAGAGTCGGATCAGTACTCTAACTGTCACTCAATCTGCAGCATACTCCTTACCTTACAACTAATGCTGACCCTATCCCTGGTACCGGGATCTGACACTTCACCTTCATCATTGTTGTGAACCTCACTTCACCTGAAACTTAAACTTATTCTTGCACTCACCCTCACATCAGAGGCGGATCCGAATTCTAACTGCAACCCTACTTCACCCGTACTCCTTATCAAACCCATAACCCTACCCTAGATCTGAACCTTGAATCAGATTATTCACCTTCATCGTTGCTACCCACTATGACACCCTTAATGGTGTGACTCGATCTCACACTCGCCCTCAATTTAGAATTGCACCCTAATTCTGTCCATAACCATATTATCTGCATAAACCTGCATAGACCTTTCCTTACAGAAAACTCTAACCCTGGAACAGGTTCCTTTACCTGCATGCTCACCACCAGCGTTGATGTCACCGATGCCATACCTTAATGATGAAGTCCAAACTGGCCTTCACCCACACGTCAGAGTAGGATCCTCTATCTAAACATAACCACATCCACGGCATAAACTAAAACAATTCCCTATCCCTAACCCTAGCACATACCTGTGGCCTGACCATCCATAATCTCCATGGATGTGACCCTTGCCTCATTGTAAGCCTGCGACTGAATTGGACAGTTGCCCTAACCTTGCAGAAGGACCCTCAGTCTAAACGTACCAATACCCTGCCCCTACGGCTTTCCAAAATCCTAACCCTAACCCTAGCCCTGGCTCGTGGTCCTGACACCTCACCTTGACCATTGACGTCAACCATGCCTCACCATAAACCTGATCCACCATCTTGCACTCCCTTTCTCATCAGAACTAGAAGCCAACTCTATCCATAAAGCCACTGTCTCTGCATACCTGAGAGAACAAAAAATTTTAACTCTAAAACTGGTGCCTGGACCTATACACAAAGCGTCTTTATCACAAACACCCAGGGATCTCCTCAACACGGAAACGCAAATTCACACTCGCACTCACATCAGAGGTAGACCCTAACCCTAATAATTAACTTATCCTTTCTGCACAACAGCCCTAACCTCTATATTCAAAGCCTAGCCATGACTCTTGGACCTGCCCCTTCACCATAACCATTGGCATCACCTGCGCTTCATCGTAATCCTAAGCTTCAATCCCGAACGTGCCCTCCCATCGGAGAGAAACTCGAAATTTTTCCATAAACCTATCCTTCTTCTACACCTTACAGAACACAATAAACTTACTCTAGCCCTCGGCATTTTACCTGATCCAAAACCAACAGCCTCAATGTCTGTCTTGCCGCACCATAAGCCTGAAGCTCAAGGTGGCCCTCGCCCTCACTTCAGGGTCAGATGCAAACTCTAAATGTTACTCCACATTCCTGTAAATCTTACTGAACACCTAACCCTAACCCTAGCGCGAAGCCTTGGACTAGATTCTTCACCTACAACATTGATGTCAACTAAGACACATCTTAACTCGGAGCCTGAATTTCACATTCTCAATCACAACAGAAGAGAACCCTTATTATCTCGGTAACCGTCTCTTTCGCAGAGATTTTCTCTTACAGATAGCCCTAACCCTCTCCCAGGACCCTTTCACTGAACCGCTACCATCAGCATCGACGTCTGTCATTCGTTCCCACAACCCTGAAGCTCGTTCTGGCCACTGCCCTCTTGTCAGAGTCGGATCAGAACGCTAAATGTCACTCAATTTTCCGCAGACTCCTTACCTTACAACTAATGCCAACCCTATCCCTGGTGCCAGGATCTGACACTTCACCTTCATCATTGATGTCACACTCACTTCACCTTAAACCTTAAACTTATTCTTGCCCAAAACCTCACATCAGAGGTGGATCCGAATTCTAACTGCAACCCTATCTCACCCGTACTCCTTATCGAACACATAACCCTAACCCTAGATCTGACCCTTGAACCAGAATCTTCACCTTCACCGTTGCTATCAACTATGACTCCCTTAATCCTCTGACTCGATCTCACACTCACACTCAATTCAGAATTTTTCGCAAATTCTGTCCATAACCATATTTTCTGCATAGACCTTTCCTTACAGAAAACCCTAACCCTAGCCCCGGATCCTTAACCTGAATGCTCACCGTCAGCATCGGTGTCACCGATGCCACATCTTGATGATGAAGTCCAAGCTGGCCTTCACCCACACGTCAGAGTAGGATGCTTAATCTAAACATAACCACATCCACCGCATAAACTTTAGACAATTGCCTAACCCTAACCCTAGCACATTCCTGTGACCTGAGCCTCCAAAATCATCATGGACGTCACCCTTGCCTCACTGCGACTCAGTTGGACAGTTGCCCTAAACTTGGAGAAGGACCCTCAGTCTAAACGTACCAATTGCCTGCCCCTACAGCTTTCCAAATACCTAACCCTAACACTACCCCTGGCTCGGGCTCCTGAGACCTCACCTTGACCATTGACGTCATCCATGCCTCACCATAAACCTGATCCACCATCTTGCGCACCCTGTCACATCAGACTCAGAAGCTAACTCTATCCGTAAAGAGAATGTTTCTGTATACCAGAGAGAACACAGAATTTTAACCCTGAAACTGATGCCTGGACCTGTATACAGAGTGTCAGTATCGGAGACACCCAGGGATCTCCCAACACGGCAACACAATTTCACAGTCCCAGTCACATCAGAGCTAGACCTTAAGTCTTATACTTAACTTATTCTTTCTGTACTAGAGCCCGAGCCAGTAATTCTAACCCTAGCCATGACTCTTGGACATGCCCCTTAATCGTAACCATTGGCATCACTCACGCTTCATCGTAATCCTTTACCTCAATCCCGCACTTGCCCTCCCATCAGAGAGAAACCTGAAGCCTTTCCATAACCCTATCCTTCCTGTACACCTTACAGAACAAAACTAAACTTACTCTAGCCCTTGGAACTATACCTGAACCGACACCATCAGCTTCAACGTCTGTCATGCCGCACCATAAGCCTGAATCTCAAGGTCGCCGTCACCCTCACGTCAGGGACAGATGCGAACTCTAAATGTAACTGCATAATCCTGTCAACCTTACTGAACACCTAACCCTAACCCTAGTGCCAAGCCCTGGACTAGATTTTTCACCCGCAGCAATGATGTCAACTACGACACATCTTAATTCGGAGCTTGAATCTCACACTCACACTGACATCAGAAGAGAACCCTAATTCTTTCGGAAACCGTCTTTTCCGCACTGATTTTCTCATACAGATAACCCTAGGCGTATCCCAGTCCACTTTCACTGAACCGCCACCATCAGCATCGACGTCTGTCATTCCTCCCCATAATCCTGAAGCTCGTTCTGAACGCTGCCCTCATGTCAGAGTCGGATCAGTACTCTAACTGTCACTCAATCTGCAGCATACTCCTTACCTTACAACTAATGCTGACCCTATCCCTGGTACCGGGATCTGACGCTTCACCTTCATCATTGTTGTGACCCTCACTTCACCTGAAACTTAAACTTATTCTTGCACTCACCCTCACATCAGAGGCGGATCCGAATTCTAACTGCAACCCTACTTCACCCGTACTCCTTATCAAACCCATAACCCTACCCTAGATCTGAACCTTGAATCAGATTATTCACCTTCATCGTTGCTACCCACTATGACACCCTTAATGGAGTGACTCGATCTCACACTCGCCCTCAATTTAGAATTGCACCCTAATTCTGTCCATAACCATATTATCTGCATAAACCTGCATAGACCTTTCCTTACAGAAAACTCTAACCCTGGAACAGGTTCCTTTACCTGCATGCTCACCACCAGCGTTGATGTCACCGATGCCATACCTTAATGATGAAGTCCAAACTGGCCTTCACCCACACGTCAGAGTAGGATCCTCTATCTAAACATAACCACATCCACGGCATAAACTAAAACAATTCCCTATCCCTAACCCTAGCACATACCTGTGGCCTGACCTTTCATAATCTCCATGGATGTGACCCTTGCCTCATTGTAAGCCTGCGACTGAATTGGACAGTTGCCCTAACCTTGCAGAAGGACCCTCAGTCTAAACGTACCAATACCCTGCCCCTACGGCTTTCCAAAATCCTAACCCTAACCCTAGCCCTGGCTCGTTGTACTGACACCTCACCTTGACCATTGACGTCAACCATGCCTCACCATAAACCTGATCCACCATCTTGCACTCCCTTTCTCATCAGAACTAGAAGCCAACTCTATCCATAAAGCCACTGTCTCTGCATACCAGAGAGAACAAAAAATTTTAACTCTAAAACTGGTGCCTGGACCTATACACAAAGCATCTTTATCACAAACACCCAGGGATCTCCTCAACACGGAAACGCAAATTCACACTCGCACTCACATCAGAGGTAGACCCTAACCCTAATAATTAACTTATCCTTTCTGCACAACAGCCCTAACCTCTATATTCAAAGCCTAGCCATGACTCTTGGACCTGACCCTTCACCATAACCATTGGCATCACCTGCGCTTCATCGTAATCCTAAGCTTCAATCCCGAACGTGCCCTCCCATTGGAGAGAAACTCGAAATTTTTCCATAAACCTATCCTTCTTCTACACCTTACAGAACACAATAAACTTACTCTAGCCCTCGGCATTTTACCTGATCCAAAACCAACAGCCTCAATGTCTGTCCTGCCGCACCATAAGCCTGAAGCTCAAGGTGGCCCTCGCCCTCACTTCAGGGTCAGATGCAAACTCTAAATGTTACTCCACATTCCTGTAAATCTTACTGAACACCTAACCCTAACCCTAGCGCGAAGCCTTGGACTAGATTCTTCACCTACAACATTGATGTCAACTAACACACATCTTAACTCGGAGCCTGAATTTCACATTCTCAATCACAACAGAAGAGAACCCTTATTCTCTCGGTAACCGTCTCTTCCGCAGAGATTTTCTCTTACAGATAGCCCTAACCCTCTCCCAGGACCCTTTCACTGAACCGCTACCATCAGCATCGACGTCTGTCATTCGTTCCCACAACCCTGAAGCTCGTTCTGGCCACTGCCCTCTTGTCAGAGTCGGATCAGAACGCTAAATGTCACTCAATTTTCCGCAGACTCCTTACCTTACAACTAATGCCGACCCTATCCCTGGTGCCAGGATCTGACACTTCACCTTCATCATTGATGTCACACTCACTTCACCTTAAACCTTAAACTTATTCTTGCACAAAACCTCACATCAGAGGTGGATCCGAATTCTAACTGCAACCCTATCTCACCCGTACTCCTTATCGAACACATAACCCTAACCCTAGATCTGACCCTTGAACCAGAATCTTCACCTTCACCGTTGCTATCAACTATGACTCCCTTAATCCTCTGACTCGATCTCACACTCACACTCAATTCAGAATTTTTCGCAAATTCTGTCCATAACCATATTTTCTGCATAGACCTTTCCTTACAGAAAACCCTAACCCTAGCCCCGGATCCTTAACCTGAATGCTCACCGTCAGCATCGGTGTCACCGATGCCACATCTTGATGATGAAGTCCAAGCTGGCATTCACCCACACGTCAGAGTAGGATGCTTAACCTAAACATAAAAACATCCACCGCATAAACTTTAGACAATTGCCTAACCCTAACCCTAGCACATTCCTGTGACCTGAGCCTCCAAAATCATCATGGACGTCACCCTTGCCTCACTGCGACTCAGTTGGACAGTTGCCCTAAACTTGGAGAAGGACCCTCAGTCTAAACGTACCAATTGCCTGCCCCTACAGCTTTCCAAAAACCTAACCCTAACACTACCCCTGGCTCGGGCTCCTGAGACCTCACCTTGACCATTGACGTCATCCATGCCTCACCATAAACCTGATCCACCATCTTGCGCACCCTGTCACATCAGACTCAGAAGCTAACTCTATCCGTAAAGAGAATGTTTCTGTATACCAGAGAGAACACAGAATTTTAACCCTGAAACTGATGCCTGGACCTGTAGACAGAGTGTCAGCATCGGAGACACCCAGGGATCTCCCAACACGGAAACACAATTTCACAGTCCCAGTCACATCAGAGCTAGACCTTAAGTCTTATACTTAACTTATTCTTTCTGTACTAGAGCACAAACCAGTAATTCTAACCCTTGCCATGACTCTTGGACATGCCCCTTAATCGTAACCATTGGCATCACTCACGCTTCATCGTAAACCTTTACCTCAATCCCGCACTTGCCCTCCCATCAGAGAGAAACCTGAAGCCTTTCCATAACCCTATCCTTCCTGTACACCTTACAGAACAAAACTAAACTTACTCTAGCCCTTGGAGCTATACCTGAACCGACACCATCAGCTTCAACGTCTGTCATGCCGCACCATAAGCCTGAATCTCAAGGTCGCCGTCACCCGCACGTCAGGGACAGATGTGAACTCTAAATGTAACTGCATAATCCTGTCAATCTTACTGAACACCTAACCCTAACCCTAGTGCCAAGCCCTGGACTAGATTTTTCACCCGCAGCAATGATGTCAACTACGACACATCTTAATTCGGAGCTTGAATCTCACACTCGCACTGACATCAGAAGAGAACCCTAATTCTTTGGGAAACCGTCTTTTCCGCACTGATTTTCTCTTACAGATAACCCTAAGCGTATCCCAGGCCCCTTTCACTGAACCGCCACCATCAGCATCGACGTCTGTCATTCCTCCCCATAATCCTGAAGCTCGTTCTGGACGCTGCCCTCATGTCAGAGTCGGATCAGTACTCTAACTGTCACTCAATCTGCAGCATACTCCTTACCTTACAACTAATGCTGACCCTATCCCTGGTACCGGGATCTGACACTTCACCTTCATCATTGTTGTGAACCTCACTTCACCTGAAACTTAAACTTATTCTTGCACTCACCCTCACATCAGAGGCGGATCCGAATTCTAACTGCAACCCTACTTCACCCGTACTCCTTATCAAACCCATAACCCTACCCTAGATCTGAACCTTGAATCAGATTATTCACCTTCATCGTTGCTACCCACTATGACACCCTTAATGGTGTGACTCGATCTCACACTCGCCCTCAATTTAGAATTGCACCCTAATTCTGTCCATAACCATATCATCTGCATAAACCTGCATAGGCCTTTCCTTACAGAAAACTCTAACCCTAGAACAGGTTCCTTTACCTGCATGCTCACCACCAGCGTTGATGTCACCGATGCCATACCTTAATGATGAAGTCCAAACTGGCCTTCACCCACACGTCAGAGTAGGATCCTCTATCTAAACATAACCACATCCACGGCATAAACTAAAACAATTCCCTATCCCTAACCCTTGCACATACCTGTGGCCTGACCTTCCATAATCTCCATGGATGTGACCCTTGCCTCATTGTAAGCCTGCGACTGAATTGGACAGTTGCCCTAACCTTGCAGAAGGACCCTCAGTCTAAACGTGCCAATACCCTGCCCCTACGGCTTTCCAAAATCCTAACCCTAACCCTAGCCCTGGCTCGTGGTCCTGACACCTCACCTTGACCATTGACGTCAACCATGCCTCACCATAAACCTGATCCACCATCTTGCACTCCCTTTCTCATCAGAACTAGAAGCCAACTCTATCCATAAAGCCACTGTCTCTGCATACCAGAGAGAACAAAAAATTTTAACTCTAAAACTGGTGCCTGGACCTATACACAAAGCGTCTTTATCACAAACACCCAGGGATCTCCTCAACACGGAAACGCAAATTCACACTCGCACTCACATCAGAGGTAGACCCTAACCCTAATAATTAACTTATCCTTTCTGCACAACAGCCCTAACCTCTATATTCAAAGCCTAGCCATGACTCTTGGACCTGCCCCTTCACCATAACCATTGGCATCACCTGCGCTTCATCGTAATCCTAAGCTTCAATCCCGAACGTGCCCTCCCATCGGAGAGAAACTCGAAATTTTTCCATAAACCTATCCTTCTTCTACACCTTACAGAACACAATAAACTTACTCTAGCCCTCGGCATTTTACCTGATCCAAAACCAACAGCCTCAATGTCTGTCTTGCCGCACCATAAGCCTGAAGCTCAAGGTGGCCCTCGCCCTCACTTCAGGGTCAGATGCAAACTCTAAATGTTACTCCACATTCCTGTAAATCTTACTGAACACCTAACCCTAACCCTAGCGCGAAGCCTTGGACTAGATTCTTCACCTACAACATTGATGTCAACTAAGACACATCTTAACTCGGAGCCTGAATTTCACATTCTCAATCACAACAGAAGAGAACCCTTATTCTCTCGGTAACCGTCTCTTCCGCAGAGATTTTCTCTTACAGATAGCCCTAACCCTCTCCCAGGACCCTTTCACTGAACCGCTACCATCAGCATCGACGTCTGTCATTCGTTCCCACAACCCTGAAGCTCGTTCTGGCCACTGCCCTCTTGTCAGAGTCGGATCAGAACGCTAAATGTCACTCAATTTTCCGCAGACTCCTTACCTTACAACTAATGCCAACCCTATCCCTGGTGCCAGGATCTGACACTTCACCTTCATCATTGATGTCACACTCACTTCACCTTAAACCTTAAACTTATTCTTGCACAAAACCTCACATCAGAGGTGGATCCGAATTCTAACTGCAACCCTATCTCACCCGTACTCCTTATCGAACACATAACCCTAACCCTAGATCTGACCCTTGAACCAGAATCTTCACCTTCACCGTTGCTATCAACTATGACTCCCTTAATCCTCTGACTCGATCTCACACTCACACTCAATTCAGAATTTTTCGCAAATTCTGTCCATAACCATATTTTCTGCATAGACCTTTCCTTACAGAAAACCCTAACCCTAGCCCCGGATCCTTAACCTGAATGCTCACCGTCAGCATCGGTGTCACCGATGCCACATCTTGATGATGAAGTCCAAGCTGGCCTTCACCACACGTCAGAGTAGGATGCTTAATCTAAACATAACCACATCCACCGCATAAACTTTAGACAATTGCCTAACCCTAACCCTAGCACATTCCTGTGACCTGAGCCTCCGAAATCATCATGGACGTCACCCTTGCATCACTGCGACTCAATTGGACAGTTGCCCTAAACTTGGAGAAGGACCCTCAGTCTAAACGTACCAATTGCCTGCCCCTACAGCTTTCCAAATACCTAACCCTAACACTACCCCTGGCTCGGGCTCCTGAGACCTCACCTTGACCATTGACGTCATCCATGCCTCACCATAAACCTGATCCACCATCTTGCGCACCCTGTCACATCAGACTCAGAAGCTAACTCTATCCGTAAAGAGAATGTTTCTGTATACCAGAGAGAACACAGAATTTTAACCCTGAAACTGATGCCTGGACCTGTATACAGAGTGTCAGCATCGGAGACACCCAGGGATCTCCCAACACGGCAACACAATTTCACAGTCCCAGTCACATCAGAGCTAGACCTTAAGTCTTATACTTAACTTATTCTTTCTGTACTAGAGCCCGAGCCAGTAATTCTAACCCTAGCCATGACTCTTGGACATGCCCCTTAATCGTAACCATTGGCATCACTCACGCTTCATCGTAATCCTTTACCTCAATCCCGCACTTGCCCTCCCATCAGAGAGAAACCTGAAGCCTTTCCATAACCCTATCCTTCCTGTACACCTTACAGAACAAAACTAAACTTACTCTAGCCCTTGGAACTATACCTGAACCGACACCATCAGCTTCAACGTCTGTCATGCCGCACCATAAGCCTGAATCTCAAGGTCGCCGTCACCCTCACGTCAGGGACAGATGCGAACTCTAAATGTAACTGCATAATCCTGTCAATCTTACTGAACACCTAACCCTAACCCTAGTGCCAAGCCCTGGACTAGATTTTTCACCCGCAGCAATGATGTCAACTACGACACATCTTAATTCGGAGCTTGAATCTCACACTCACACTGACATCAGAAGAGAACCCTAATTCTTTCGGAAACCGTCTTTTCCGCACTGATTTTCTCATACAGTTAACCCTAGGCGTATCCCAGGCCACTTTCACTGAACCGCCACCATCAGCATCGACGTCTGTCATTCCTCCCCATAATCCTGAAGCTCGTTCTGGACGCTGCCCTCATGTCAGAGTCGGATCAGTACTCTAACTGTCACTCAATCTGCAGCATACTCCTTACCTTACAACTAATGCTGACCCTATCCCTGGTACCGGGATCTGACACTTCACCTTCATCATTGTTGTGACCCTCACTTCACCTGAAACTTAAACTTATTCTTGCACTCACCCTCACATCAGAGGCGGATCCGAATTCTAACTGCAACCCTACTTCACCCGTACTCCTTATCAAACCCATAACCCTACCCTAGATCTGAACCTTGAATCAGATTATTCACCTTCATCGTTGCTACCCACTATGACACCCTTAATGGAGTGACTCGATCTCACACTCGCCCTCAATTTAGAATTGCACCCTAATTCTGTCCATAACCATATTATCTGCATAAACCTGCATAGACCTTTCCTTACAGAAAACTCTAACCCTGGAACAGGTTCCTTTACCTGCATGCTCACCACCAGCGTTGATGTCACCGATGCCATACCTTAATGATGAAGTCCAAACTGGCCTTCACCCACACGTCAGAGTAGGATCCTCTATCTAAACATAACCACATCCACGGCATAAACTAAAACAATTCCCTATCCCTAACCCTAGCACATACCTGTGGCCTGACCTTCCATAATCTCCATGGATGTGACCCTTGCCTCATTGTAAGCCTGCGACTGAATTGGACAGTTGCCCTAACCTTGCAGAAGGACCCTCAGTCTAAACGTACCAATACCCTGCCCCTACGGCTTTCCAAAATCCTAACCCTAACCCTAGCCCTGGCTCGTGGTCCTGACACCTCACCTTGACCATTGACGTCAACCATGCCTCACCATAAACCTGATCCACCATCTTGCACTCCCTTTCTCATCAGAACTAGAAGCCAACTCTATCCATAAAGCCACTGTCTCTGCATACCAGAGAGAACAAAAAATTTTAACTCTAAAACTGGTGCCTGGAACTATACACAAAGCGTCTTTATCACAAACACCCAGGGATCTCCTCAACACGGAAACGCAAATTCACACTCGCACTCACATCAGAGGTAGACCCTAACCCTAATAATTAACTTATCCTTTCTGCACAACAGCCCTAACCTCTATATTCAAAGCCTAGCCATGACTCTTGGACCTGCCCCTTCACCATAACCATTGGCATCACCTGCGCTTCATCGTAATCCTAAGCTTCAATCCCGAACGTGCCCTCCCATCGGAGAGAAACTCGAAATTTTTCCATAAACCTATCCTTCTTCTACACCTTACAGAACACAGTAAACTTACTCTAGCCCTCGGCATTTTACCTGATCCAAAACCAACAGCCTCAATGTCTGTCTTGCCGCACCATAAGCCTGAAGCTCAAGGTGGCCCTCGCCCTCACTTCAGGGTCAGATGCAAACTCTAAATGTTACTCCACATTCCTGTAAATCTTACTGAACACCTAACCCTAACCCTAGCGCGAAGCCTTGGACTAGATTCTTCACCTACAACATTGATGTCAACTAAGACACATCTTAACTCGGAGCCTGAATTTCACATTCTCAATCACAACAGAAGAGAACCCTTATTCTCTCGGTAACCGTCTCTTCCGCAGAGATTTTCTCTTACAGATAGCCCTAACCCTCTCCCAGGACCCTTTCACTGAACCGCTACCATCAGCATCGACGTCTGTCATTCGTTCCCACAACCCTGAAGCTCGTTCTGGCCACTGCCCTCTTGTCAGAGTCGGATCAGAACGCTAAATGTCACTCAATTTTCCGCAGACTCCTTACCTTACAACTAATGCCAACCCTATCCCTGGTGCCAGGATCTGACACTTCACCTTCATCATTGATGTCACACTCACTTCACCTTAAACCTTAAACTTATTCTTGCACAAAACCTCACATCAGTGGTGGATCCGAATTCTAACTGCAACCTTATCTCACCCGTACTCCTTATCGAACACATAACCCTAACCCTAGATCTGACCCTTGAACCAGAATCTTCACCTTCACCGTTGCTATCAACTATGACTCCCTTAATCCTCTGACTCGATCTCACACTCACACTCAATTCAGAATTTTTCGCAAATTCTGTCCATAACCATATTTTCTGCATAGACCTTTCCTTACAGAAAACCCTAACCCTAGCCCCGGATCCTTAACCTGAATGCTCACCGTCAGCATCGGTGTCACCGATGCCACATCTTGATGATGAAGTCCAAGCTGGCCTTCACCCACACGTCAGAGTAGGATGCTTAATCTAAACATAACCACATCCACCGCATAAACTTTAGACAATTGCCTAACCCTAACCCTAGCACATTCCTGTGACCTGAGTCTCCGAAATCATCATGGACGTCACCCTTGCCTCACTGCGACTCAATTGGACAGTTGCCCTAAACTTGGAGAAGGACCCTCAGTCTAAACGTACCAATTGCCTGCCCCTACAGCTTTCCAAATACCTAACCCTAACACTACCGCTGGCTCGGGCTCCTGAGACCTCACCTTGACCATTGACGTCATCCATGCCTCACCATAAACCTGATCCACCATCTTGCGCACCCTGTCACATCAGACTCAGAAGCTAACTCTATCCGTAAAGAGAATGTTTCTGTATACCAGAGAGAACACAGAATTTTAACCCTGAAACTGATGCCTGGACCTGTATACAGAGTGTCAGCATCGGAGACACCCAGGGATCTCCCAACACGGCAACACAATTTCACAGTCCCAGTCACATCAGAGCTAGACCTTAAGTCTTATACTTAACTTATTCTTTCTGTACTAGAGCCCGAGCCAGTAATTCTAACCCTAGCCATGACTCTTGGACATGCCCCTTAATCGTAACCATTGGCATCACTCACGCTTCATCGTAATCCTTTACCTCAATCCCGCACTTGCCCTCCCATCAGAGAGAAACCTGAAGCCTTTCCATAACCCTATCCTTCCTGTACACCTTACAGAACAAAACTAAACTTACTCTAGCCCTTGGAACTATACCTGAACCGACACCATCAGCTTCAACGTCTGTCATGCCGCACCATAAGCCTGAATCTCAAGGTCGCCGTCACCCTCACGTCAGGGACAGATGCGAACTCTAAATGTAACTGCATAATCCTGTCAATCTTACTGAACACCTAACCCTAACCCTAGTGCCAAGCCCTGGACTAGATTTTTCACCCGCAGCAATGATGTCAACTACGACACATCTTAATTCGGAGCTTGAATCTCACACTCACACTGACATCAGAAGAGAACCCTAATTCTTTCGGAAACCGTCTTTTCCGCACTGATTTTCTCATACAGATAACCCTAGGCGTATCCCAGGCCACTTTCACTGAACCGCCACCATCAGCATCGACGTCTGTCATTCCTCCCCATAATCCTGAAGCTCGTTCTGGACGCTGCCCTCATGTCAGAGTCGGATCAGTACTCTAACTGTCACTCAATCTGCAGCATACTCCTTACCTTACAACTAATGCTGACCCTATCCCTGGTACCGGGATCTGACACTTCACCTTCATCATTGTTGTGAACCTCACTTCACCTGAAACTTAAACTTATTCTTGCACTCACCCTCACATCAGAGGCGGATCCGAATTCTAACTGCAACCCTACTTCACCCGTACTCCTTATCAAACCCATAACCCTACCCTAGATCTGAACCTTGAATCAGATTATTCACCTTCATCGTTGCTACCCACTATGACACCCTTAATGGTGTGACTCGATCTCACACTCGCCCTCAATTTAGAATTGCACCCTAATTCTGTCCATAACCATATTATCTGCATAAACCTGCATAGACCTTTCCTTACAGAAAACTCTAACCCTGGAACAGGTTCCTTTACCTGCATGCTCACCACCAGCATTGATGTCACCGATGCCATACCTTAATGATGAAGTCCAAACTGGCCTTCACCCACACGTCAGAGTAGGATCCTCTATCTAAACATAACCACATCCACGGCATAAACTAAAACAATTCCCTATCCCTAACCCTAGCACATACCTGTGGCCTGACCTTCCATAATCTCCATGGATGTGACCCTTGCCTCATTGTAAGCCTGCGACTGAATTGGACAGTTGCCCTAACCTTGCAGAAGGACCCTCAGTCTAAACGTACCAATACCCTGCCCCTACGGCTTTCCAAAATCCTAACCCTAACCCTAGCCCTGGCTCGTGGTCCTGACACCTCACCTTGACCATTGACGTCAACCATGCCTCACCATAAACCTGATCCACCATCTTGCACTCCCTTTCTCATCAGAACTAGAAGCCAACTCTATCCATAAAGCCAATGTCTCTGCATACCAGAGAGAACAAAAAATTTTAACTCTAAAACTGGTGCCTGGACCTATACACAAAGCGTCATTATCACAAACACCCAGGGATCTCCTCAACACGGAAACGCAAATTCACACTCGCACTCACATCAGAGGTAGACCCTAACCCTAATAATTAACTGATCCTTTCTGCACAACAGCCCTAACCTCTATATTCAAAGCCTAGCCAAGACCCTAGGACCTGCCCCTTCACCATAACCATTGGCATCACCTGCGCTTCATCGTAATCCTAATCTTCAATCCCGAACGTGCCCTCCCATCGGAGAGAAACTCGAAATTTTTCCATGAACCTATCCTTCTTCTACACCTTACAGATCACAATAAACTTACTCTAGCCCTCGGCATTTTACCTGATCCAAAACCAACAGCCTCAATGTCTGTCTTGCCGCACCATAAGCCTGAAGCTCAAGGTGGCCCTCGCCCTCACTTCAGGGTCAGATGCAAACTCTAAATGTTACTCCACATTCCTGTAAATCTTACTGAACACCTAACCCTAACCCTAGCGCGAAGCCTTGGACTAGATTCTTCACCTACAACATTGATGTCAACTAAGACACATCTTAACTCGGAGCCTGAATTTCACATTCTCAATCACAACAGAAGAGAACCCTTATTCTCTCGGTAACCGTCTCTTCCGCAGAGATTTTCTCTTACAGATAGCCCTAAACCTCTCCCAGGACCCTTTCACTGAACCGCTACGATCAGCATCGACGTCTGTCATTCGTTCCCACAACCCTGAAGCTCGTTCTGGCCACTGCCCTCTTGTCAGAGTCGGATCAGAACGCTAAATGTCACTCAATTTTCCGCAGACTCCTTACCTTACAACTAATGCCAACCCTATCCCTGGTGCCAGGATCTGACACTTCACCTTCATCATTGATGTCACACTCACTTCACCTTAAACCTTAAACTTATTCTTGCACAAAACCTCACATCAGAGGTGGATCCGAATTCTAACTGCAACCCTATCTCACCCGTACTCCTTATCGAACACATAACCCTAACCCTAGATCTGACCCTTGAACCAGAATCTTCACCTTCACCGTTGCTATCAACTATGACTCCCTTAATCCTCTGACTCGATCTCACACTCACACTCAATTCAGAATTTTTCGCAAATTCTGTCCATAACCATATTTTCTGCATAGACCTTTCCTTACAGAAAACCCTAACCCTAGCCCCGGATCCTTAACCTGAATGCTCACCGTCAGCATTGGTGTCACCGATGCCACATCTTGATGATGAAGTCCAAGCTGGCCTTCACCCACACGTCAGAGTAGGATGCTTAATCTAAACACAACCACATCCACCGCATAAACTTTAGACAATTGCCTAACCCTAACCCTAGCACATTCCTGTGACCTGAGCCTTCAAAATCATCATGGACGTCACCCTTGCCTCACTGCGACTCAATTTGACGGTTGCCCTAACCTTGGAGAAGGACCCTCAGTCTAAGCGTACCAATTTCCTGCCCCTACAGCTTTCCAAAAACCTAACCCTAACACTACCCCTGGCTCGGGCTCCTGAGACCTCACCTTGACCATTGACGTCATCCGTGCCTCACCATAAACCTGATCCACCATCTTGCGCACCCTGTCACATCAGACTCAGAAGCTAACTCTATCCGTAAAGAGAATGTTTCTGTATACCAGAGAGAACACAGAATTTTAACCCTGAAACTGATGCCTGGACCTGTATACAGAGTGTCAGCATCGGAGACACCCAGGGATCTCCCAACACGGCAACACAATTTCACAGTCACAGTCACATCAGAGCTAGACCTTAAGTCTTATAATTAACTTATTCTTTCTGTACTAGAGCCCGAACCAGTAATTCTAACCCTAGCCATGACTCTTGGACATGCCACTTAATCGTAACCATTGGCATCAGTCACGCTTCATCGTAACCCTTTACCTCAATCCCGCACTTGCCCTCCCATCAGAGAGAAACCTGAAGCCTTTCCATAACCCTATCCTTCCTGTACACCTTACAGAACAAAACTAAACTTTCTCTAGCCCTTGGGACTATACCTGAACCGACACCATCAGCTTCAACGTCTGTCATGCCGCACCATAAGCCTGAATCTCAAGGTCGCCGTCACCCTCACGTCAGGGACAGATGCGAACTCTAAATGTAACCGCATAATCCTGTCAATCGTACTGAACACCTAACCCTAACCCTAGTGCCGAGCCCTGGACTAGATTTTTCACCCGCAGCAATGATGTCAACTACGACACATCTTAATTCGGAGCTTGAATCTCACACTCGCACTGACATCAGAAGAGAACCCTAATTCTTTCGGAAACCGTCTTTTCCGCACTGATTTTCTCTTACAGATAACCCTAAGCGTATCCCAGGCCCCTCTCACTGAACCGCCACCATCAGCATCGACGTCTGTCATTCCTCCCCATAATCCTGAAGCTCGTTCTGGACGCTGCCCTCATGTCAGAGTCGGATCAGTACTCTAACTGTCACTCAATCTGCAGCGTACTCCTTACCTTACAACTAATGCTGACCCTATCCCTGGTACCGGGATCTGACACTTCACCTTCATCATTGTTGTGACCCTCACTTCACCTGAAACTTAAACTTATTCTTGCACTCACCCTCACATCAGAGGCGGATCCGAATTCTAACTGCAACCCTACTTCACCCGTACTCCTTATCAAACCCATAACCCTACCCTAGATCTGAACCTTGAATCAGATTATTCACCTTCATCGTTGCTACGCACTATGACACCCTTAATGGTGTGACTCGATCTCACACTCGCCCTCAATTTAGAATTGCACCCTAATTCTGTCCATAACCATATCATCTGCATAAACCTGCATAGGCCTTTCCTTACAGAAAACTCTAACCCTAGAACAGGTTCCTTTACCTGCATGCTCACCGCCAGCATTCATGTCACCGATGCCATACCTTAATGATGAAGTCCAAACTGGCCTTCACCCACACGTCAGAGTAGGATCCTCTATCTAAGCATAACCACATCCACGGCATAAACTAAAACAATTCCCTATCCCTAACCCTAGCACATACCTGTGGCCTGACCATCCATAATCTCCATGGATGTGACCCTTGCCTCATTGTAAGCCTGCGACTGAATTGGACAGTTGCCCTAACCTTGCAGAAGGACCCTCAGTCTAAACGTACCAATACACTGCCCCTACGGCTTTCCAAAATCCTAACCCTAACCCTAGCCCTGGCTCGTGGTCCTGACACCTCACCTTGACCATTGACGTCAACCATGCCTCACCATAAACCTGATCCACCATCTTGCACTCCCTTTCTCATCAGAACTAGAAGCCAACTCTATCCATAAAGCCAATGTCTCTGCATACCAGAGAGAACAAAAAATTTTAACTCTAAAACTGGTGCCTGGACCTATACACAAAGCGTCATTATCACAAACACCCAGGGATCTCCTCAACACGGAAACGCAAATTCACACTCGCACTCACATCAGAGGTAGACCCTAACCCTAATAATTAACTTATCCTTTCTGCACAACAGCCCTAACCTCTATATTCAAAGCCTAGCCATGACTCTTGGACCTGCCCCTTCACCATAACCATTGGCATCACCTGCGCTTCATCGTAATCCTAATCTTCAATCCCGAACGTGCCCTCCCATCGGAGAGAAACTCGAAATTTTTCCATAAACCTATCCTTCTTCTACACCTTAAGAGCACAATAAACTTACTCTAGCCCTCCGCATTTTACCTGATCCAAAACCAACAGCCTCAATGTCTGTCTTGCCGCACCATAAGCCTGAAGCTCAAGGTGGCCCTCGCCCTCACTTCAGGGTCAGATGCAAACTCTAAATGTTACTCCACATTCCTGTAAATCTTACTGAACACCTAACCCTAACCCTAGCGCGAAGCCTTGGACTAGATTCTTCACCTACAACATTGATGTCAACTAAGACACATCTTAACTCGGAGCCTGAATTTCACATTCTCAATCACAACAGAAGAGAACCCTTCTTCTCTCGGTAACCGTCTCTTCCGCAGAGATTTTCTCTCACAGATAGCCCTAACCCTCTCCCAGGACCCTTTCACTGAACCGCTACCATCAGCATCGACGTCTGTCATTTGTTCCCACAACCCTGAAGCTCGTTCTGGCCACTGCCCTCTTGTCAGAGTCGGATCAGAACGCTAAATGTCACTCAATTTTCCGCAGACTCCTTACCTTACAACTAATGCCAACCCTATCCCTGGTGCCAGGATCTGACACTTCACCTTCATCATTGATGTCACACTCACTTCACCTTAAACCTGAAACTTATTCTTGCCCAAAACCTCACATCAGATTTGGATCCGAATTCTAACTGCAACCCTATCTCACCCGTACTCCTTATCGAACACATAACACTAACCCTAGATCTGACCCTTGAACCAGAATCTTCACCTTCACCGTTGCTATCAACTATGACTCCCTTAATCCTCTAACTCGATCTCACACTCACACTCAATTCAGAATTTTTCGCAAATTCTGTCCATAACCATATTTTCTGCATAGACCTTTCCTTACAGAAAACCCTAACCCTAGCCCCAGATCCTTAACCTGAATGCTCAAAGTCAGCATTGGTGTCACCGATGCCACATCTTGATGATGAAGTCCAAGCTGGCCTTCACCCACACGTCAGAGCAGGATGCTTAATCTAAACATAACCACATCCACCGCATAAACTTTAGACAATTGCCTAACCCTAACCCTAGCACATTCCTGTGACCTGAGCCTCCAAAATCATCATGGACGTCACCCTTGCCTCACTGCGACTCAATTGGACAGTTGCCCTAAACTTGGAGAAGGACCCTCAGTCTAAACGTACCAATTGCCTGCCCCTACAGCTTTCCAGAAACCTAACCCTAACACTACCCCTGGCTCGGGGTCCTGACACCTCACCTTGACCATTGACGTCATCCGTGCCTCACCATAAACCTGATCCACCATCTTGCGCACCCTGTCACATCAGACTCAGAAGCTAACTCTATCCGTAAAGAGAATGTTTCTGTACCAGAGAGAACACAGAATTTTAACCCTGAAACTGATGCCTGGACCTGTATACAGAGTGTCAGCATCGGAGACACCCAGGGATCTCCCAACACGGAAACACAATTTCACAGTCACAGTCACATCAGAGCTAGACCTTAAGTCTTATAATTAACTTATTCTTTCTGTACTAGAGCCCGAACCAGTAATTCTAACCCTAGCCATGACTCTTGGACATGCCCCTTAATCGTAACCATTGGCATCAGTCACGCTTCATCGTAACCCTTTACCTCAATCCCGCACTTGCCCTCCCATCAGAGAGAAACCTGAAGCCTTTCCATAACCCTATCCTTCCTGTACACCTTACAGAACAAAACTAAACTTACTCTAGCCCTTGGGACTATACCTGAACCGACACCGTCAGCTTCAACGTCTGTCATGCCGCACCATAAGCCTGAATCTCAAGGTCGCCGTCACCCTCACGTCAGGGACAGATGCGAACTCTGAATGTAACTGCATAATCCTGTCAATCGTACTAAACACCTAACCCTAACCCTAGTGCCGAGCCCTGGACTAGATTTTTCACCCGCAGCAATGATGTCAACTACGACACATCTTATTTCGGAGCTTGAATCACACTCGCACTGACATCAGAAGAGAACCCTAATTCTTTCGGAAACCGTCTTTTCCGCACTGATTTTCTCTTACAGATAACCCTAAGCGTATCCCAGGCCCCTTTCACTGAACCGCCACCATCAGCATCGACGTCTGTCATTCCTCCCCATAATCCTGAAGCTCGTTCTGGACGCTGCCCTCATGTCAGAGTCGGATCAGTACTCTAACTGTCACTCAATCTGCAGCATACTCCTTACCTTACAACTAATGCTGACCCTATCCCTGGTACCGGGATCTGACACTTCACCTTCATCATTGTTGTGACCCTCACTTCACCTTAAACTTAAACTTATTCTTGCACTCACCCTCACATCAGAGGCGGATCCGAATTCTAACTGCAACCCTACTTCACCCGTACTCCTTATCAAACCCATAACCCTACCCTAGATCTGAACCTTGAATCAGATTATTCACCTTCATCGTTGCTACCCACTATGACACCCTTAATGGTGTGACTCGATCTCACACTCGCCCTCAATTTAGAATTGCACCCTAATTCTGTCCATAACCATATTATCTGCATAAATCTGCATAGGCCTTTCCTTACAGAAAACTCTAACCCTAGAACAGGTTCCTTTACCTGCATGCTCACCACCAGCATTGATGTCACCGATGCCATACCTTAATGATGAAGTCCAAACTGGCCTTCACCCACACGTCAGAGTAGGATCCTCTATCTAAACATAACCACATCCACGGCATAAACTAAAACAATTCCCTATCCCTAACCCTAGCACATACCTGTGGCCTGACCATCCATAATCTCCATGGATGTGACCCTTGCCTCATTGTAAGCCTGCGACGGAATTGGATAGTTGCCCTAACCTTGCAGAAGGACCCTCAGTCTAAACGTACCAATACCCTGCCCCTACGGCTTTCCAAAATCCTAACCCTAACCCTAGCCCTGGCTCCTGGTCCTGACACCTCACCTTGTCCATTGACGTCAACCATGCCTCACCATAAACCTGATCCACCATCTTGCACTCCCTTTCTCATCAGAACTAGAAGCCAACTCTATCCATAATGCCAATGTCTCTGCATACCAGAGAGAACAAAAAATTTTAACTCTAAAACTGGTGCCTGGACCTATACACAAAGCGTCATTATCACAAACACCCAGGGATCTCCTCAACACGGAAACGCAAATTCACACTCGCACTCACATCAGAGGTAGACCCTAACCCTAATAATTAACTTATCCTTTCTGCACAACAGCCCTAACCTCTATATTCAAATCCTAGCCATGACTCTTGGACTTGCCCCTTCACCATAACCATTGGCATCACCTGCGCTTCATCGTAATCCTAATCTTCAATCCCGAATGTGCCCTCCCATCGGAGAGAAACTCGAAATTTTTCCATAAACCTATCCTTCTTCTACACCTTACAGAGCACAATAAACTTACTCTAGCCCTCGGCATTTTACCTGATCCAAAACCAACAGCCTCAATGTCTGTCTTGCCGCACCATAAGCCTGAAGCTCAAGGTGGCCCTCGCCCTCACTTCAGGGTCAGATGCAAACTCTAAATGTTACTCCACATTCCTGTAAATCTTACTGAACACCTAACCCTAACCCTAGCGCGAAGCCTTGGACTAGATTCTTCACCTACAACATTGATGTCAACTAAGACACATCTTAACTCGGAGCCTGAATTTCACATTCTCAATCACAACAGAAGAGAACACTTATTCTCTCGGTAACCGTCTCTTCCGCAGAGATTTTCTCTCACAGATAGCCCTAACCCTCTCCCTGGACACTTTCACTGAACCGCTACCATCAGCATCGACGTCTGTCATTCTTTCCCACAACCCTGAAGCTCGTTCTGGCCACTGCCCTCTTGTCAGAGTCGGATCAGAACGCTAAATGTCACTCAATTTTCCGCAGACTCCTTACCTTACAACTAATGCCAACCCTATCCCTGGCGCCAGGATCTGACACTTCACCTTCATCATTGATGTCACACTCACTTCACCTTAAACCTGAAACTTATTCTTGCCCAAAACCTCACATCAGAGTTGGATCCGAATTCTAACTGCAACCCTATCTCACCCGTACTCCTTATCGAACACATAACCCTAACCCTAGACCTGACCCTTGAACCAGAATCTTCACCTTCACCGTTGCTATCAACTATGACTCCCTTAATCCTCTGACTCGATCTCACACTCACACTCAATTCAGAATTTTTCGCAAATTCTGTCCATAACCATATTTTCTGCATAGACCTTTCCTTACAGAAAACCCTAACCCTAGCCCCAGATCCTTAACCTGAATGCTCACCGTCAGCATTGGTGTCACCGATGCCACATCTTGATGATGAAGTCCAAGCTGGCCTTCACCCACACGTCAGAGTAGGATGCTTAATCTAAACATAACCACATCCACCGCATAAACTTTAGACAATTGCCTAACCCTAACCCTAGCACATTGCTGTGACCTGAGCCTCCAAAATCATCATGGACGTCACCCTTGCCTCACTGCGACTCAATTGGACAGTTGCCCTAAACTTTGAGAAGGACCCTCAGTCTAAACGTACCAATTGCCTGCCCCTACAGCTTTCCAAAAACCTAAGCCTAACACTACCCCTGGCTCGGGGTCCTGACAACTCACCTTGACCATTGACGTCATCCGTGCCTCACCATAAACCTGATCCACCATCTTGCGCACCCTGTCACATCAGACTCAGAAGCTGACTCTATCCGTAAAGAGAATGTTTCTGTATACCAGAGAGAACACAGAATTTTAACCCTGAAACTGATGCCTGGACCTGTATACAGAGTGTCAGCATCGGAGACACCCAGGGATCTGCCAACACGGAAACACAATTTCACAGTCACAGTCACATCAGAGCTAGACCTTAAGTCTTATAATTAACTTATTCTTTCTGTACTAGAGCCCGAACCAGTAATTTTAACCCTACCCATGACTCTTGGACATGCCCCTTAATCCTAACCGTTGGCATCACTCACGCTTCATCGTAACCATTTACCTCAATCCCGCACTTGCCCTCCCATCAGAGAGAAACCTTAAGCCTTTCCATAACCCTATCCTTCCTGTACACCTTACAGAACAAAACTAAACTTACTCTAGCCCTTGGGACTATACCTGAACCGACACGGTCAGCTTCAACGTCTGTCATGCCGCACCATAAGCCTGAATCTCAAGGTCGCCGTCACCCTCACGTCAGGGACAGATGCGAACTCTAAATGTAACTGCATAATCCTGTCAATCGTACTGAACACCTAACCCTAACCCTAGTGCCGAGCCCTGGACTAGATTTTTCACCCGCAGCAATGATGTCAACTACGACACATCTTAATTCGGAGCTTGAATCTCACACTCGCACTGACATCAGAAGAGAACCCTAATTCTTTCGGAAACCGTCTTTTCCGCACTGATTTTCTCTTACAGATAACCCTAAGCGTATCCCAGGCCCCGTTCACTGAACCGCCACCATCAGCATCGACGTCTGTCATTCCTCCCCATAATCCTGAAGCTCGTTCTGGACGCTGCCCTCATGTCAGAGTCGGATCAGTACTCTAACTGTCACTCAATCTGCAGCATACTCCTTACCTTACAACTAATGCTGACCCTATCCCTGGTACCGGGATCTGACACTTCACCTTCATCATTGTTGTGACCCTCACTTCACCTGAAACTTAAACTTATTCTTGCACTCACCCTCACATCAGAGGCGGATCCGAATTCTAACTGCAACACTACTTCACCCGTACTCCTTATCAAACCCATAACCCTACCCTAGATCTGAACCTTGAATCAGATTATTCACCTTCATCGTTGCTACCCACTATGACACCCTTAATGGTGTGACTCGATCTCACACTCGCCCTCAATTTAGAATTGCACCCTAATTCTGTCCATAACCATATTATCTGCATAAACCTGCATAGGCCTTTCCTTACAGAAAACTCTAACCCTAGAACAGGTTCCTTTACCTGCATGCTCACCACCAGCATTGATGTCACCGACGCCATACCTTAATGATGAAGTCCAAACTGGCCTTCACCCACACGTCAGAGTAGGATCCTCTATCTAAACACAACCACATCCACGGCATAAACTAAAACAATTCCCTATCCCTAACCCTAGCACATACCTGTGGCCTGACCATCCATAATCTCCATGGATGTGACCCTTGCCTCATTGTAAGCCTGCGACTGAATTGGACAGTTGCCCTAACCTTGCAGAAGGACCCTCAGTCTAAACGTACCAATACCCTGCCCCTACGGCTTTCCAAAATCCTAACCCTAACCCTAGCCCTGGCTCGTGGTCCTGACACCTCACCTTGACCATTGACGTCAACCATGCCTCACCATAAACCTGATCCACCATCTTGCTCTCCCTTTCTCATCAGAACTAGGAGCCAACTCTATCCATAAAGCCAATGTCTCTGCATACCAGAGAGAACAAAAAATTTTAACTCTAAAACTGGTGCCTGGACCTATACACAAAGCGTCATTATCACAAACACCCAGGGATCTCCTCAACACGGAAACGCAAATTCACACTCGCACTCACATCAGAGGTAGACCCTAACCCTAATAATTAACTTATCCTTTCTGCACAACAGCCCTAACCTCTATATTCAAAGCCTAGCCATGACTCTTGGACCTGCCCCTTCACCATAACCATTGGCATCACCTGCGCTTCATCGTAATCCTAATCTTCAATCCCGAATGTGCCCTCCCATCGGAGAGAAACTCGAAATTTTTCCATAAACCTATCCTTCTTCTACACCTTACAGAGCACAATAAACTTACTCTAGCCCTCGGCATTTTACCTGATCCAAAACCAACAGCCTCAATGTCTGTCTTGCCGCACCATAAGCCTGAAGCTCAAGGTGGCCCTCGCCCTCACTTCAGGGTCAGATGCAAACTCTAAATGTTACTCCACATTCCTGTAAATCTTACTGAACACCTAACCCTAACCCTAGCGCGAAGCCTTGGACTAGATTCTTCACCTACAACATTGATGTCAACTAAGACACATCTTAACTCGGAGCCTGAATTTCACATTCTCAATCACAACAGAAGAGAACCCTTATTCTCTCGGTAACCGTCTCTTCCGCAGAGATTTTCTCTCACAGATAGCCCTAACCCTCTCCCAGGACCCTTTCACTGAACCGCTACCATCAGCATCGACGTCTGTCATTCGTTCCCACAACCCTGAAGCTCGTTCTGGCCACTGCCCTCTTGTCAGAGTCGGATCAGAACGCTAAATGTCACTCAATTTTCCGCAGACACCTTACCTTACAACTAATGCCAACCCTATCCCTGGTGCCAGTGTCTGACACTTCACCTTCATCATTGATGTCACACTCACTTCACCTTAAACCTTAAACTTATTCTTGCACAAAACCTCACATCAGAGGTGGATCCGAATTCTAACTGCAACACTATCTCACCCGTACTCCTTATCGAACACATAACCCTAACCCTAGACCTGACCCTTGAACCAGAATCTTCACCTTCATCGTTGCTATCAACTATGACTCCCTTAATCCTCTGACTCGATCTCACACTCACACTCAATTCAGAATTTTTCGCAAATTCTGTCCATAACCATATTTTCTGCATAGACCTTTCCTTACGGAAAACCCTAACCCTAGCCCCAGATCCTTAACCTGAATGCTCACCGTCAGCATTGGTGTCACCGATGCCACATCTTGATGATGAAGTCCAAGCTGGCCTTCACCCACACGTCAGAGTAGGATGCTTAATCTAAACATAACCACATCCACCGCATAAACTTTAGACAATTGCCTAACCCTAACCCTAGCACATTCCTGTGACCTGAGCCTCCAAAATCATCATGGACGTCACCCTTGCCTCACTGCGACTCAATTGGACAGTTGCCCTAAACTTGGAGAAGGACCCTCAGTCTAAACGTACCAATTGCCTGCCCGTACAGCTTTCCAAAAACCTAACCCTAACACTACCCCTGGCTCGGGGTCCTGACACCTCACCTTGACCATTGACGTCATCCGTGCCTCACCATAAACCTGAACCACCATCTTGCGCACCCTGTCACATCAGACTCAGAAGCTGACTCTATCCGTAAAGAGAATGTTTCTGTATACCAGAGAGAACACAGAATTTAAACCCTGAAACTGATGCCTGGACCTGTATACAGATTGTCAGCATCGGAGACACCCAGGGATCTGCCAACACGGAAACACAATTTCACAGTCACAGTCACATCAGAGCTAGACCTTAAGTCTTATAATTAACTTATTCTTTCTGTACTAGAGCCCGAACCAGTAATCCTAACCCTAGCCATGACTCTTGGACATGCCACTTAATCGTAACCATTGGCATCACTAACGCTTCATCGTAACCCTTTACCTCAATCCCGCACTTGCCCTCCCATCAGAGAGAAACCTGAAGCTTTTCCATAACCCTATCCTTCCTGTACACCTTACAGAACAAAACTAAACTTACTCTAGCCCTTGGGACTATACCTGAACCGACACCGTCAGCTTCAACGTCTGTCATGCCGCACCATAAGCCTGAATCTCAAGGTCGCCGTCACCCTCACGTCAGGGACAGATGCGAACTCTAAATGTAACTGCATAATCCTGTCAATCGTACTGAACACCTAACCCTAACCCTAGTGCCGAGCCCTGGACTAGATTTTTCACCCGCAGCAATGATGTCAACTACGACACATCTTAATTCGGAGCTTGAATCTCACACTCGCACTGACATCAGAAGAGAACCCTAATTCTTTCGGAAACCGTCTTTTCCGCACTGATTTTCTCTTACAGATAACCCTAAGCGTATCCCAGGCCCCTTTCACTGAACCGCCACCATCAGCATCGACGTCTGTCATTCCTCCCCATAATCCTGAAGCTCGTTCTGGACGCTGCCCTCATGTCAGAGTCGGATCAGTACTCTAACTGTCACTCAATCTGCAGCATACTCCTTACCTTACAACTAATGCTGACCCTATCCCTGGTACCAGGATCTGACACTTCACCTTCATCATTGTTGTGACACTCACTTCACCTTAAACTTAAACTTATTCTTGCACTCACCCTCACATCAGAAGCGGATCCGAATTCTAACTGCAACCCTACTTCACCCGTACTCCTTATCAAACCCATAACCCTACCCTAGATCTGATCCTTGAATCAGATTATTCACCTTCATCGTTGCTACCCACTATGACACCCTTAATGGTGTGACTCGATCTCACACTCGCCCTCAATTTAGAATTGCACCCTAATTCTGTCCATAACCATATTATCTGCATAAACCTGCATAGGCCTTTCCTTACAGAAAACTCTAACCCTAGAACAGGTTCCTTTACCTGCATGCTCACCACCAGCATTGATGTCACCGATGCCATACCTTAATGATGAAGTCCAAACTGGCCTTCACCCACACGTCAGAGTAGGATCCTCTATCTAAACATAACCACATCCACGGCATAAACTAAAACAATTCCCTATCCCTAACCCTAGCACATACCTGTGGCCTGACCATCCATAATCTCCATGGATGTGACCCTTGCCTCATTGTAAGCCTGCGACTGAATTGGACAGTTGCCCTAACCTTGCAGAAGGACCCTCAGTCTAAACGTACCAATACCCTGCCCCTACGGCTTTCCAAAATCCTAACCCTAACCCTAGCCCTGGCTCGTGGTCCTGACACCTCACCTTGACCATTGACGTCAACCATGCCTCACCATAAACCTGATCCACCATCTTGCACTCCCTTTCTCATCAGAACTAGAAGCCAACTCTATCCATAAAGCCAATGTCTCTGCATACCAGAGAGAACAAAAAATTTTAACTCTAAAACTGGTGCCTGGACCTATACACAAAGCGTCATTATCACAAACACCCAGGGATCTCCTCAACACGGAAACGCTAATTCACACTCGCACTCACATCAGAGGTAGACCCTAACCCTAATAATTAACTTATCCTTTCTGCACAACAGCCCTAACCTCTATATTCAAAGCCTAGCCATGACTCTTGGACCTGCCCCTTCACCATAACCATTGGCATCACCTGCGCTTCATCGTAATCCTAATCTTCAATCCCGAATGTGCCCTCCCATCGGAGAGAAACTCGAAATTTTTCCATAAACCTATCCTTCTTCTACACCTTACAGAGCACAATAAACTTACTCTAGCCCTCGGCATTTTACCTGATCCAAAACCAACAGCCTCAATGTCTGTCTTGCCGCACCATAAGCCTGAAGCTCAAGGTGGCCCTCGCCCTCACTTCAGGGTCAGATGCAAACTCTAAATGTTACTCCACATTCCTGTAAATCTTACTGAACACCTAACCCTAACCCTAGCGCGAAGCCTTGGACTAGATTCTTCACCTACAACATTGATGTCAACTAAGACACATCTTAACTCGGAGCCTGAATTTCACATTCTCAATCACAACAGAAGAGAACCCTTATTCTCTCGGTAACCGTCTCTTCCGCAGAGATTTTCTCTCACAGATAGCCCTAACCCTCTCCCAGGACCCTTTCACTGAACCGCTACCATCAGCATCGACGTCTGTCATTCGTTCCCACAACCCTGAAGCTCGTTCTGGCCACTGCCCTCTTGTCAGAGTCGGATCAGAACGCTAAATGTCACTCAATTTTCCGCAGACACCTTACCTTACAACTAATGCCAACCCTATCCCTGGTGCCAGTGTCTGACACTTCACCTTCATCATTGATGTCACACTCACTTCACCTTAAACCTTAAACTTATTCTTGCACAAAACCTCACATCAGAGGTGGATCCGAATTCTAACTGCAACACTATCTCACCCGTACTCCTTATCGAACACATAACCCTAACCCTAGACCTGACCCTTGAACCAGAATCTTCACCTTCATCGTTGCTATCAACTATGACTCCCTTAATCCTCTGACTCGATCTCACACTCACACTCAATTCAGAATTTTTCGCAAATTCTGTCCATAACCATATTTTCTGCATAGACCTTTCCTTACGGAAAACCCTAACCCTAGCCCCAGATCCTTAACCTGAATGCTCACCGTCAGCATTGGTGTCACCGATGCCACATCTTGATGATGAAGTCCAAGCTGGCCTTCACCCACACGTCAGAGTAGGATGCTTAATCTAAACATAACCACATCCACCGCATAAACTTTAGACAATTGCCTAACCCTAACCCTAGCACATTCCTGTGACCTGAGCCTCCAAAATCATCATGGACGTCACCCTTGCCTCACTGCGACTCAATTGGACAGTTGCCCTAAACTTGGAGAAGGACCCTCAGTCTAAACGTACCAATTGCCTGCCCGTACAGCTTTCCAAAAACCTAACCCTAACACTACCCCTGGCTCGGGGTCCTGACACCTCACCTTGACCATTGACGTCATCCGTGCCTCACCATAAACCTGATCCACCATCTTGCGCACCCTGTCACATCAGACTCAGAAGCTGACTCTATCCGTAAAGAGAATGTTTCTGTATACCAGAGAGAACACAGAATTTTAACCCTGAAACTGATGCCTGGACCTGTATACAGAGTGTCAGCATCGGAGACACCCAGGGATCTGCCAACACGGAAACACAATTTCACAGTCACAGTCACATCAGAGCTAGACCTTAAGTCTTATAATTAACTTATTCTTTCTGTACTAGAGCCCGAACCAGTAATTCTAACCCTAGCCATGACTCTTGGACATGCCACTTAATCGTAACCATTGGCATCACTCAAGCTTCATCGTAACCCTTTACCTCAATCCCGCACTTGCCCTCCCATCAGAGAGAAACCTGAAGCCTTTCCATAACCCTATTCTTCCTGTACACCTTACAGAACAAAACTAAACTTACTCTAGCCCTTGGGACTATACCTGAACCGACACCGTCAGCTTCAACGTCTGTCATGCCGCACCATAAGCCTGAATCTCAAGGTCGCCGTCACCCTCACGTCAGGGACAGATGCGAACTCTAAATGTAACTGCATAATCCTGTCAATCGTACTGAACACCTAACCCTAACCCTAGTGCCGAGCCCTGGACTAGATTTTTCACCCGCAGCAATGATGTCAACTACGACACATCTTAATTCGGAGCTTGAATCTCACACTCGCACTGACATCAGAAGAGAACCCTAATTCTTTCGGAAACCGTCTTTTCCGCACTGATTTTCTCTTACAGATAACCCTAAGCGTATCCCAGGCCCCTTTCACTGAACCGCCACCATCAGCATCGACGTCTGTCATTCCTCCCCATAATCCTGAAGCTCGTTCTGGACGCTGCCCTCATGTCAGAGTCGGATCAGTACTCTAACTGTCACTCAATCTGCAGCATACTCCTTACCTTACAACTAATGCTGACCCTATCCCTGGTACCGGGATCTGACACTTCACCTTCATCATTGTTGTGACACTCACTTCACCTGAAACTTAAACTTATTCTTGCACTCACCCTCACATCAGAGGCGGATCCGAATTCTAACTGCAACCCTACTTCACCCGTACTCCTTATCAAACCCATAACCCTACCCTAGATCTGAACCTTGAATCAGATTATTCACCTTCATCGTTGCTACCCACTATGACACCCTTAATGGTGTGACTCGATCTCACACTCGCCCTCAATTTAGAATTGCACCCTAATTCTGTCCATAACCATATTATCTGCATAAACCTGCATAGGCCTTTCCTTACAGAAAACTCTAACCCTAGAACAGGTTCCTTTACCTGCATGCTCACCACCAGCATTGATGTCACCGATGCCATACCTTAATGATGAAGTCCAAACTGGCCTTCACCCACACGTCAGAGTAGGATCCTCTATCTAAACATAACCACATCCACGGCATAAACTAAAACAATTCCCTATCCCTAACCCTAGCACATACCTGTGGCCTGACCATCCATAATCTCCATGGATGTGACCCTTGCCTCATTGTAAGCCTGCGACTGAATTGGACAGTTGCCCTAACCTTGCAGAAGGACCCTCAGTCTAAACGTACCAATACCCTGCCCCTACGGCTTTCCAAAATCCTAACCCTAACCCTAGCCCTGGCTCGTGGTCCTGACACCTCACCTTGACCATTGACGTCAACCATGCCTCACCATAAACCTGATCCACCATCTTGCACTCCCTTTCTCATCAGAACTAGAAGCCAACTCTATCCATAAAGCCAATGTCTCTGCATACCAGAGAGAACAAAAAATTTTAACTCTAAAACTGGTGCCTGGACCTATACACAAAGCGTCATTATCACAAACACCCAGGGATCTCCTCAACACGGAAACGCAAATTCACACTCGCACTCACATCAGAGGTAGACCCTAACCCTAATAATTAACTTATCCTTTCTGCACAACAGCCCTAACCTCTATATTCAAAGCCTAGCCATGACTCTTGGACCTGCCCCTTCACCATAACCATTGGCATCACCTGCGCTTCATCGTAATCCTAATCTTCAATCCCGAATGTGCCCTCCCATCGGAGAGAAACTCGAAATTTTTCCATAAACCTATCCTTCTTCTACACCTTACAGAGCACAATAAACTTACTCTAGCCCTCGACATTTTACCTGATCCAAAACCAACAGCCTCAATGTCTGTCTTGCCGCACCATAAGCCTGAAGCTCAAGGTGGCCCTCGCCCTCACTTCAGGGTCAGATGCAAACTCTAAATGTTACTCCACATTCCTGTAAATCTTACTGAACACCTAACCCTAACCCTAGCGCGAAGCCTTGGACTAGATTCTTCACCTACAACATTGATGTCAACTAAGACACATCTTAACTCGGAGCCTGAATTTCACATTCTCAATCACAACAGAAGAGAACACTTATTCTCTCGGTAACCGTCTCTTCCGCAGAGATTTTCTCTCACAGATAGCCCTAACCCTCTCCCAGGACCCTTTCACTGAACCGCTACCATCAGCATCGACGTCTGTCATTCGTTCCCACAACCCTGAAGCTCGTTCTGGCCACTGCCCTCTTGTCAGAGTCGGATCAGAACGCTAAATGTCACTCAATTTTCCGCAGACTCCTTACCTTACAACTAATGCCAACCCTATCCCTGGCGCCAGGATCTGACACTTCACCTTCATCATTGATGTCACACTCACTTCACCTTAAACCTTAAACTTATTCTTGCACAAAACCTCACATCAGAGGTGGATCCGAATTCTAACTGCAACCCTATCTCACCCGTACTCCTTATCGAACACATAACCCTAACCCTAGATCTGACCCTTGAACCAGAATCTTCACCTTCACCGTTGCTATCAACTATGACTCCCTTAATCCTCTGACTCGATCTCACACTCACACTCAATTCAGAATTTTTCGCAAATTCTGTCCATAACCATATTTTCTGCATAGACCTTTCCTTACAGAAAACCCTAACCCTAGCCCCGGATCCTTAACCTGAATGCTCACCGTCAGCATTGGTGTCACCGATGCCACATCTTGATGATGAAGTCCAAGCTGGCCTTCACCCACACGTCAGAGTAGGATGCTTAATCTAAACATAACCACATCCACCGCATAAACTTTAGACAATTGCCTAACCCTAACCCTAGCACATTCCTGTGACCTGAGCCTCCAAAATCATCATGGACGTCACCCTTGCCTCACTGCGACTCAATTGGACAGTTGCCCTAAACTTGGAGAAGGACCCTCAGTCTAAACGTACCAATTGCCTGCCCCTACAGCTTTCCAAAAACCTAACCCTAACACTACCCCTGGCTCGGGGTCCTGACACCTCACCTTGACCATTGACGTCATCCGTGCCTCACCATAAACCTGATCCACCATCTTGCGCACCCTGTCACATCAGACTCAGAAGCTAACTCTATCCGTAAAGAGAATGTTTCTGTATACCAGAGAGAACACAGAATTTTAACCCTGAAACTGATGCCTGGACCTGTATACAGAGTGTCAGCATCGGAGACACCCAGGGATCTGCCAACACGGAAACACAATTTCACAGTCACAGTCACATCAGAGCTAGACCTTAAGTCTTATAATTAACTTATTCTTTCTGTACTAGAGCCCGAACCAGTAATTCTAACCCTAGCCATGACTCTTGGACATGCCCCTTAATCGTAACCATTGGCATCACTCACGCTTCATCGTAACCCTTTACCTCAATCCCGCACTTGCCCTCCCATCAGAGAGAAACCTGAAGCCTTTCCATAACCCTATCCTTCCTGTACACCTTACAGAACAAAACTAAACTTACTCTAGCCCTTGGGACTATACCTGAACCGACACCGTCAGCTTCAACGTCTGTCATGCCGCACCATAAGCCTGAATCTCAAGGTCGCCGTCACCCTCACGTCAGGGACAGATGCGAACTCTAAATGTAACTGCATAATCCTGTCAATCGTACTGAACACCTAACCCTAACCCTAGTGCCGAGCCCTGGACTAGATTTTTCACCCGCAGCAATGATGTCAACTACGACACATCTTAATTCGGAGCTTGAATCTCACACTCGCACTGACATCAGAAGAGAACCCTAATTCTTTCGGAAACCGTCTTTTCCGCACTGATTTTCTCTTACAGATAACCCTAAGCGTATCCCAGGCCCCTTTCACTGAACCGCCACCATCAGCATCGACGTCTGTCATTCCTCCCCATAATCCTGAAGCTCGTTCTGGACGCTGCCCTCATGTCAGAGTCGGATCAGTACTCTAACTGTCACTCAATCTGCAGCATACTCCTTACCTTACAACTAATGCTGACCCTATCCCTGGTACCGGGATCTGACACTTCACCTTCATCATTGTTGTGACCCTCACTTCACCTGAAACTTAAACTTATTCTTGCACTCACCCTCACATCAGAGGCGGATCCGAATTCTAACTGCAACCCTACTTCACCCGTACTCCTTATCAAACCCATAACCCTACCCTAGATCTGAACCTTGAATCAGATTATTCACCTTCATCGTTGCTACCCACTATGACACCCTTAATGGTGTGACTCGATCTCACACTCGCCCTCAATTTAGAATTGCACCCTAATTCTGTCCATAACCATATTATCTGCATAAACCTGCATAGGCCTTTCCTTACAGAAAACTCTAACCCTAGAACAGGTTCCTTTACCTGCATGCTCACCACCAGCATTGATGTCACCGATGCCATACCTTAATGATGAAGTCCAAACTGGCCTTCACCCACACGTCAGAGTAGGATCCTCTATCTAAACATAACCACATCCATGGCATAAACTAAAACAATTCCCTATCCCTAACCCTAGCACATACCTGTGGCATGACCATCCATAATCTCCATGGATGTGACCCTTGCCTCATTGTAAGCCTGCGACTGAATTGGACAGTTGCCCTAACCTTGCAGAAGGACCCTCAGTCTAAACGTACCAATACCCTGCCCCTACGGCTTTCCAAAATCCTAACCCTAACCCTAGCCCTGGCTCGTGGTCCTGACACCTCACCTTGACCATTGACGTCAACCATGCCTCACCATAAACCTGATCCACCATCTTGAACTCCCTTTCTCATCAGAACTAGAAGCCAACTCTATCCATAAAGCCAATGTCTCTGCATACCAGAGAGAACAAAAAATTTTAACTCTAAAACTGGTGCCTGGACCTATACACAAAGCGTCATTATCACAAACACCCAGGGATCTCCTCAACACGGAAACGCAAATTCACACTCGCACTCACATCAGAGGTAGACCCTAACCCTAATAATTAACTTATCCTTTCTGCACAACAGCCCTAACCTATATATTCAAAGCCTAGCCATGACTCTTGGACCTGCCCCTTCACCATAACCATTGGCATCACCTGCGCTTCATCGTAATCCTAATCTTCAATCCCGAACGTGCCCTCCCATCGGAGAGAAACTCGAAATTTTTCCATAAACCTATCCTTCTTCTACACCTTACAGAGCACAATAAACTTACTCTAGCCCTCGGCATTTTACCTGATCCAAAACCAACAGCCTCAATGTCTGTCTTGCCGCACCATAAGCCTGAAGCTCAAGTTGGCCCTCGCCCTCACTTCAGGGTCAGATGCAAACTCTAAATGTTACTCCACATTCCTGTAAATCTTACTGAACACCTAACCCTAACCCTAGCGCGAAGCCTTGGACTAGATTCTTCACCTACAACATTGATGTCAACTAAGACACATCTTAACTCGGAGCCTGAATTTCACATTCTCAATCACAACAGAAGAGAACACTTATTCTCTCGGTAACCGTCTCTTCCGCAGAGATTTTCTCTCACAGATAGCCCTAACCCTCTCCCAGGACCCTTTCACTGAACCGCTACCATCAGCATCGACGTCTGTCATTCGTTCCCACAACCCTGAAGCTCGTTCTGGCCACTGCCCTCTTGTCAGAGTCGGATCAGAACGCTAAATGTCACTCAATTTTCCGCAGACTCCTTACCTTACAACTAATGCCAACCCTATCCCTGGCGCCAGGATCTGACACTTCACCTTCATCATTGATGTCACACTCACTTCACCTTAAACCTGAAACTTATTCTTGCCCAAAACCTCACATCAGAGGTGGATCCGAATTCTAACTGCAACCCTATCTCACCCGTACTCCTTATCGAACACATAACCCTAACCCTAGACCTGACCCTTGAACCAGAATCTTCACCTTCACCGTTGCTATCAACTATGACTCCCTTAATCCTCTGACTCGATCTCACACTCACACTCAATTCAGAATTTTTCGCAAATTCTGTCCATAACCATATTTTCTGCATAGACCTTTCCTTACAGAAAACCCTAACCCTAGCCCCGGATCCTTAACCTGAATGCTCACCGTCAGCATCGGTGTCACCGATGCCACATCTTGATGATGAAGTCCAAGCTGGCCTTCACCCACACGTCAGAGTAGGATGCTTAATCTAAACATAACCACATCCACCGCATAAACTTTAGACAATTGCCTAACCCTAACCCTAGCACATTCCTGTGACCTGAGCCTCCAAAATCATCATGGACGTCACCCTTGCCTCACTGCGACTCAATTGGACAGTTGCCCTAAACTTGGAGAAGGACCCTCAGTCTAAACGTACCAATTGCCTGCCCCTACAGCTTTCCAAAAACCTAACCCTAACACTACCCCTGGCTCGGGGTCCTGACACCTCACCTTGACCATTGACGTCATCCGTGCCTCACCATAAACCTGATCCACCATCTTGCGCACCCTGTCACATCAGACTCAGAAGCTAACTCTATCCGTAAAGAGAATGTTTCTGTATACCAGAGAGAACACAGAATTTTAACCCTGAAACTGATGCCTGGACCTGTATACAGAGTGTCAGCATCGGAGACACCCAGGGATCTGCCAACACGGAAACACAATTTCACAGTCACAGTCACATCAGAGCTAGACCTTAAGTCTTATAATTAACTTATTCTTTCTGTACTAGAGCCCGAACCAGTAATTCTAACCCTAGCCATGACTCTTGGACATGCCCCTTAATCGTAACCATTGGCATCACTCACGCTTCATCGTAACCCTTTACCTCAATCCCGCACTTGCCCTCCCATCAGAGAGAAACCTGAAGCCTTTCCATAACCCTATCCTTCCTGTACACCTTACAGAACAAAACTAAACTTACTGTAGCCCTTGGGACTATACCTGAACCGACACCATCAGCTTCAACGTCTCTCATGCCGCACCATAAGCCTGAATCTCAAGGTCGCCGTCACCCTCACGTCAGGGACAGATGCGAACTCTAAATGTAACTGCATAATCCTGTCAATCGTACTGAACACCTAACCCTAAACCTAGTGCTGAGCCCTGGACTAGATTTTTCACCCGCAGCAATGATGTCAACTACGACACATCTTAATTCGGAGCTTGAATCTCACACTCGCACTGACATCAGAAGAGAACCCTAATTCTTTCGGAAACCGTCTTTTCCGCACTGATTTTCTCTTACAGATAACCCTAAGCGTATCCCAGGCCCCTTTCACTGAACCGCCACCATCAGCATCGACGTCTGTCATTCCTCCCCATAATGCTGAAGCTCGTTCTGGACGCTGCCCTCATGTCAGAGTCGGATCAGTACTCTAACTGTCACTCAATCTGCAGCATACTCCTTACCTTACAACTAATGCTGACCCTATCCCTGGTACCGGGATCTGACACTTCACCTTCATCATTGTTGTGACCCTCACTTCACCTGAAACTTAAACTTATTCTTGCACTCACCCTCACATCAGAGGCGGATCCGAATTCTAACTGCAACCCTACTTCACCCGTACTCCTTATCAAACCCATAACCCTACCCTAGATCTGAACCTTGAATCAGATTATTCACCTTCATCGTTGCTACCCACTATGACACCCTTAATGGTGTGACTCGATCTCACACTCGCCCTCAATTTAGAATTGCACCCTAATTCTGTCCATAACCATATTATCTGCATAAACCTGCATAGACCTTTCCTTACAGAAAACTCTAACCCTGGAACAGGTTCCTTTACCTGCATGCTCACCACCAGCATTGATCTCACCGATGCCATAACTTAATGATGAAGTCCAAACTGGCCTTCACCCACACGTCAGAGTAGGATCCTCTATCTAAACATAACCACATCCATGGCATAAACTAAAACAATTCCCTATCCCTAACCCTAGCACATACCTGTGGCCTGACCATCCATAATCTCCATGGATGTGACCCTTGCCTCATTGTAAGCCTGCGACTGAATTGGACAGTTGCCCTAACCTTGCAGAAGGACCCTCAGTCTAAACGTACCAATACCCTGCCCCTACGGCTTTCCAAAATCCTAACCCTTACCCTAGCCCTGGCTCGTGGTCCTGACACCTCACCTTGACCATTGACGTCAACCATGCCTCACCATAAACCTGATCCACCATCTTGAACTCCCTTTCTCATCAGAACTAGAAGCCAACTCTATCCATAAAGCCACTGTCTCTGCATACCAGAGAGAACAAAAAATTTTAACTCTAAAACTGGTGCCTGGACCTACACACAAAGCGTCATTATCACAAACACCCAGGGATCTCCTCAACACGGAAACGCAAATTCACACTCGCACTCACATCAGAGGTAGACGCTAACCCTAATAATTAACTTATCCTTTCTGCACAACAGCCCTAACCTATATATTCAAAGCCTAGCCATGACTCTTGGACCTGCCTCTTCACCACCTCAATCCCGAACGTGCCCTCCCATCGGAGAGAAACTCGAAATTTTTCCATAAACCTATCCTTCTTCTACACCTTACAGAGCACAATAAACTTACTCTAGCCCTCGGCATTTTACCTGATCCAAAACCAACAGCCTCAATGTCTGTCTTGCCGCACCATAAGCCTGAAGCTCAAGTTGGCCCTCGCCCTCACTTCAGGGTCAGATGCAAACTCTAAATGTTACTCCACATTCCTGTAAATCTTACTGAACACCTAACCCTAACCCTAGCGCGAAGCCTTGGACTAGATTCTTCACCTACAACATTGATGTCAACTAAGACACATCTTAACTCGGAGCCTGAATTTCACATTCTCAATCACAACAGAAGAGAACACTTATTCTCTCGGTAACCGTCTCTTCCGCAGAGATTTTCTCTCACAGATAGCCCTAACCCTCTCCCAGGACCCTTTCACTGAACCGCTACCATCAGCATCGACGTCTGTCATTCGTTCCCACAACCCTGAAGCTCGTTCTGGCCACTGCCCTCTTGTCAGAGTCGGATCAGAACGCTAAATGTCACTCAATTTTCCGCAGACTCCTTACCTTACAACTAATGCCAACCCTATCCCTGGCGCCAGGATCTGACACTTCACCTTCATCATTGATGTCACACTCACTTCACCTTAAACCTGAAACTTATTCTTGCCCAAAACCTCACATCAGAGGTGGATCCGAATTCTAACTGCAACCCTATCTCACCCGTACTCCTTATCGAACACATAACCCTAACCCTAGACCTGACCCTTGAACCAGAATCTTCACCTTCACCGTTGCTATCAACTATGACTCCCTTAATCCTCTGACTCGATCTCACACTCACACTCAATTCAGAATTTTTCGCAAATTCTGTCCATAACCATATTTTCTGCATAGACCTTTCCTTACAGAAAACCCTAACCCTAGCCCCGGATCCTTAACCTGAATGCTCACCGTCAGCATTGGTGTCACCGATGCCACATCTTGATGATGAAGTCCAAGCTGGCCTTCACCCACACGTCAGAGTAGGATGCTTAATCTAAACATAACCACATCCACCGCATAAACTTTAGACAATTGCCTAACCCTAACCCTAGCACATTCCTGTGACCTGAGCCTCCAAAATCATCATGGACGTCACCCTTGCCTCACTGCGACTCAATTGGACAGTTGCCCTAAACTTGGATAAGGACCCTCAGTCTAAACGTACCAATTGCCTGCCCCTACAGCTTTCCAAAAACCTAACCCTAACACTACCCCTGGCTCGGGGTCCTGACACCTCACCTTGACCATTGACGTCATCCGTGCCTCACCATAAACCTGATCCACCATCTTGCGCACCCTGTCACATCAGACTCAGAAGCTAACTCTATCCGTAAAGGAATGTTTCTGTATACCAGAGAGAACACAGAATTTTAACCCTGAAACTGATGCCTGGACCTGTATACAGAGTGTCAGCATCGGAGACACCCAGGGATCTGCCAACACGGAAACACAATTTCACAGTCACAGTCACATCAGAGCTAGACCTTAAGTCTTATAATTAACTTATTCTTTCTGTACTAGAGCCCGAACCAGTAATTCTAACCCTAGCCATGACTCTTGGACATGCCCCTTAATCGTAACCATTGGCATCACTCACGCTTCATCGTAACCCTTTACCTCAATCCCGCACTTGCCCTCCCATCAGAGAGAAACCTGAAGCCTTTCCATAACCCTATCCTTCCTGTACACCTTACAGAACAAAACTAAACTTACTGTAGCCCTTGGGACTATACCTGAACCGACACCATCAGCTTCAACGTCTGTCATGCCGCACCATAAGCCTGAATCTCAAGGTCGCCGTCACCCTCACGTCAGGGACAGATGCGAACTCTAAATGTAACTGCATAATCCTGTCAATCGTACTGAACACCTAACCCTAAACCTAGTGCCGAGCCCTGGACTAGATTTTTCACCCGCAGCAATGATGTCAACTACGACACATCTTAATTCGGAGCTTGAATCTCACACTCGCACTGACATCAGAAGAGAACCCTAATTCTTTCGGAAACCGTCTTTTCCGCACTGATTTTCTCTTACAGATAACCCTAAGCGTATCCCAGGCCCCTTTCACTGAACCGCCACCATCAGCATCGACGTCTGTCATTCCTCCCCATAATGCTGAAGCTCGTTCTGGACGCTGCCCTCATGTCAGAGTCGGATCAGTACTCTAACTGTCACTCAATCTGCAGCATACTCCTTACCTTACAACTAATGCTGACCCTATCCCTGGTACCGGGATCTGACACTTCACCTTCATCATTGTTGTGACCCTCACTTCACCTGAAACTTAAACTTATTCTTGCACTCACCCTCACATCAGAGGCGGATCCGAATTCTAACTGCAACCCTACTTCACCCGTACTCCTTATCAAACCCATAACCCTACCCTAGATCTGAACCTTGAATCAGATTATTCACCTTCATCGTTGCTACCCACTATGACACCCTTAATGGTGTGACTCGATCTCACACTCGCCCTCAATTTAGAATTGCACCCTAATTCTGTCCATAACCATATTATCTGCATAAACCTGCATAGACCTTTCCTTACAGAAAACTCTAACCCTGGAACAGGTTCCTTTACCTGCATGCTCACCACCAGCATTGATGTCACCGATGCCATACCTTAATGATGAAGTCCAAACTGGCCTTCACCCACACGTCAGAGTAGGATCCTCTATCTAAACATAACCACATCCATGGCATAAACTAAAACAATTCCCTATCCCTAACCCTAGCACATACCTGTGGCCTGACCATCCATAATCTCCATGGATGTGACCCTTGCCTCATTGTAAGCCTGCGACTGAATTGGACAGTTGCCCTAACCTTGCAGAAGGACCCTCAGTCTAAACGTACCAATACCCTGCCCCTACGGCTTTCCAAAATCCTAACCCTAACCCTAGCCCTGGCTCGTGGTCCTGACACCTCACCTTGACCATTGACGTCAACCATGCCTCACCATAAACCTGATCCACCATCTTGAACTCCCTTTCTCATCAGAACTAGAAGCCAACTCTATCCATAAAGCCACTGTCTCTGCATACCAGAGAGAACAAAAAATTTTAACTCTAAAACTGGTGCCTGGACCTACACACAAAGCGTCATTATCACAAACACCCAGGGATCTCCTCAACACGGAAACGCAAATTCACACTCGCACTCACATCAGAGGTAGACGCTAACCCTAATAATTAACTTATCCTTTCTGCACAACAGCCCTAACCTATATATTCAAAGCCTAGCCATGACTCTTGGACCTGCCTCTTCACCACCTCAATCCCGAACGTGCCCTCCCATCGGAGAGAAACTCGAAATTTTTCCATAAACCTATCCTTCTTCTACACCTTACAGAGCACAATAAACTTACTCTAGCCCTCGGCATTTTACCTGATCCAAAACCAACAGCCTCAATGTCTGTCTTGCCGCACCATAAGCCTGAAGCTCAAGTTGGCCCTCGCCCTCACTTCAGGGTCAGATGCAAACTCTAAATGTTACTCCACATTCCTGTAAATCTTACTGAACACCTAACCCTAACCCTAGCGCGAAGCCTTGGACTAGATTCTTCACCTACAACATTGATGTCAACTAAGACACATCTTAACTCGGAGCCTGAATTTCACATTCTCAATCACAACAGAAGAGAACACTTATTCTCTCGGTAACCGTCTCTTCCGCAGAGATTTTCTCTCACAGATAGCCCTAACCCTCTCCCAGGACCCTTTCACTGAACCGCTACCATCAGCATCGACGTCTGTCATTCGTTCCCACAACCCTGAAGCTCGTTCTGGCCACTGCCCTCTTGTCAGAGTCGGATCAGAACGCTAAATGTCACTCAATTTTCCGCAGACTCCTTACCTTACAACTAATGCCAACCCTATCCCTGGCGCCAGGATCTGACACTTCACCTTCATCATTGATGTCACACTCACTTCACCTTAAACCTGAAACTTATTCTTGCCCAAAACCTCACATCAGAGGTGGATCCGAATTCTAACTGCAACCCTATCTCACCCGTACTCCTTATCGAACACATAACCCTAACCCTAGACCTGACCCTTGAACCAGAATCTTCACCTTCACCGTTGCTATCAACTATGACTCCCTTAATCCTCTGACTCGATCTCACACTCACACTCAATTCAGAATTTTTCGCAAATTCTGTCCATAACCATATTTTCTGCATAGACCTTTCCTTACAGAAAACCCTAACCCTAGCCCCGGATCCTTAACCTGAATGCTCACCGTCAGCATTGGTGTCACCGATGCCACATCTTGATGATGAAGTCCAAGCTGGCCTTCACCCACACGTCAGAGTAGGATGCTTAATCTAAACATAACCACATCCACCGCATAAACTTTAGACAATTGCCTAACCCTAACCCTAGCACATTCCTGTGACCTGAGCCTCCAAAATCATCATGGACGTCACCCTTGCCTCACTGCGACTCAATTGGACAGTTGCCCTAAACTTGGATAAGGACCCTCAGTCTAAACGTACCAATTGCCTGCCCCTACAGCTTTCCAAAAACCTAACCCTAACACTACCCCTGGCTCGGGGTCCTGACACCTCACCTTGACCATTGACGTCATCCGTGCCTCACCATAAACCTGATCCACCATCTTGCGCACCCTGTCACATCAGACTCAGAAGCTAACTCTATCCGTAAAGGAATGTTTCTGTATACCAGAGAGAACACAGAATTTTAACCCTGAAACTGATGCCTGGACCTGTATACAGAGTGTCAGCATCGGAGACACCCAGGGATCTGCCAACACGGAAACACAATTTCACAGTCACAGTCACATCAGAGCTAGACCTTAAGTCTTATAATTAACTTATTCTTTCTGTACTAGAGCCCGAACCAGTAATTCTAACCCTAGCCATGACTCTTGGACATGCCCCTTAATCGTAACCATTGGCATCACTCACGCTTCATCGTAACCCTTTACCTCAATCCCGCACTTGCCCTCCCATCAGAGAGAAACCTGAAGCCTTTCCATAACCCTATCCTTCCTGTACACCTTACAGAACAAAACTAAACTTACTGTAGCCCTTGGGACTATACCTGAACCGACACCATCAGCTTCAACGTCTGTCATGCCGCACCATAAACCTGAATCTCAAGGTCGCCGTCACCCTCACGTCAGGGACAGATGCGAACTCTAAATGTAACTGCATAATCCTCTCAATCGTACTGAGCACCTAACCCTAACCCTAGTGCCGAGCCCTGGACTAGATTTTTCACCCGCAGCAATGATGTCAACTACGACACATCTTAATTCGGAGCTTGAATCTCACACTCGCACTGACATCAGAAGAGAACCCTAATTCTTTCGGAAACCGTCTTTTCCGCACTGATTTTCTCTTACAGATAACCCTAAGCGTATCCCAGGCCCCTTTCACTGAACCGCCACCATCAGCATCGACGTCTGTCATTCCTCCCCATAATCCTGAAGCTCGTTCTGGACGCTGCCCTCATGTCAGAGTCGGATCAGTACTCTAACTGTCACTCAATCTGCAGCATACTCCTTACCTTACAACTAATGCTGACCCTATCCCTGGTACCGGGATCTGACACTTCACCTTCATCATTGTTGTGACCCTCACTTCACCTGAAACTTAAACTTATTCTTGCACTCACCCTCACATCAGAGGCGGATCCGAATTCTAACTGCAACCCTACTTCACCCGTACTCCTTATCAAACCCATAACCCTACCCTAGATCTGAACCTTGAATCAGATTATTCACCTTCATCGTTGCTACCCACTATGACACCCTTAATGGTGTGACTCGATCTCACACTCGCCCTCAATTTAGAATTGCACCCTAATTCTGTCCATAACCATATTATCTGCATAAACCTGCATAGACCTTTCCTTACAGAAAACTCTAACCCTGGAACAGGTTCCTTTACCTGCATGCTCACCACCAGCGTTGATGTCACCGATGCCATACCTTAATGTCGAAGTCCAAACTGGCCTTCACCCACACGTCAGAGTAGGATCCTCTATCTAAACATAACCACATCCACGGCATAAAGTAAAACAATTCCCTATCCCTAACCCTAGCACATACCTGTGGCCTGACCATCCATAATCTCCTTGGATGTGACCCTTGCCTCATTGTATGCCTGCGACTGAATTGGACAGTTGCCCTAACCTTGCAGAAGGACCCTCAGTCTAAACGTACCAATACCCTGCCCCTACGGCTTTCCAAAATCCTAACCCTAACCCTAGCCCTGGCTCGTGGTCCTGACACCTCACCTTGACCATTGACGTCAACCATGCCTCACCATAAACCTGATCCACCATCTTGCTCTCCCTTTCTCATCAGAACTAGAAGCCAACACTATCCATAAAGCCAATGTCTCTGCATACCAGAGAGAACAAAATATTTTAACTCTAAAACTGGTGCCTGGACCTGTACACAAAGCGTCATTATCACAAACACCCAGGGATCTCCTCAACACAGAAACGCAAATTCACACTCGCACTCACATCAGAGGTAGACCCTAACCCTAATAATTAACTTATCCTTTCTGCACAACAGCCCTAACCTCTATATTCAAAGCCTAGCCATGACTCTTGGACCTGCCCCTTCACCATAACCGTTGGCATCACCTGCGCTTCATCGTAATCCTAATCTTCAATCCCGAACGTGCCCTCCCATCGGAGAGAAACTCGAAATTTTTCCATAAACCTATCCTTCTTCTACACCTTACAGAGCACAATAAACTTACTCTAGCCCTCGGCATTTTACCTGATCCAAAACCAACAGCCTCAATGTCTGTCTTGCCGCACCATAAGCCTGAAGCTCAAGGTGGCCCTCGCCCTCACTTCAGGGTCAGATGCAAACTCTAAATGTTACTCCACATTCCTGTAAATCTTACTGAACACCTAACCCTAACCCTAGCGCGAAGCCTTGGACTAGATTCTTCACCTACAACATTGATGTCAACTAAGACACATCTTAACTCGGAGCCTGAATTTCACATTCTCAATCACAACAGAAGAGAACACTTATTCTCTCGGTAACCGTCTCTTCCGCAGAGATTTTCTCTCACAGATAGCCCTAACCCTCTCCCAGGACCCTTTCACTGAACCGCTACCATCAGCATCGACGTCTGTCATTCGTTCCCACAACCCTGAAGCTCGTTCTGGCCACTGCCCTCTTGTCAGAGTCGGATCAGAACGCTAAATGTCACTCAATTTTCCGCAGACTCCTTACCTTACAACTAATGCCAACCCTATCCCTGGTGCCAGGATCTGACACTTCACCTTCATCATTGATGTCACACTCACTTCACCTTAAACCTTAAACTTATTCTTGCACAAAACCTCACATCAGAGGTGGATCCGAATTCTAACTGCAACCCTATCTCACCCGTACTCCTTATCGAACACATAACCCTAACCCTAGATCTGACCCTTGAACCAGAATCTTCACCTTCACCGTTGCTATCAACTATGACTCCCTTAATCCTCTGACTCGATCTCACACTCACACTCAATTCAGAATTTTTCGCAAATTCTGTCCATAACCATATTTTCTGCATAGACCTTTCCTTACAGAAAACCCTAACCCTAGCCCCGGATCCTTAACCTGAATGCTCACCGTCAGCATTGGTGTCACCGATGCCACATCTTGATGATGAAGTCCAAGCTGGCCTTCACCCACACGTCAGAGTAGGATGCTTAATCTAAACATAACCACATCCACCGCATAAACTTTAGACAATTGCCTAACCCTAACCCTAGCACATTCCTGTGACCTGAGCCTCCAAAATCATCATGGACGTCACCCTTGCCTCACTGCGACTCAATTGGACAGTTGCCCTAAACTTGGAGAAGGACCCTCAGTCTAAACGTACCAATTGCCTGCCCCTACAGCTTTCCAAAAACCTAACCCTAACACTACCCCTGGCTCGGGGTCCTGACACCTCACCTTGACCATTGACGTCATCCATGCCTCACCATAAACCTGATCCACCATCTTGCGCACCCTGTCACATCAGACTCAGAAGCTAACTCTATCCGTAAAGAGAATGTTTCTGTATACCAGAGAGAACACAGAATTTTAACCCTGAAACTGATGCCTGGACCTGTATACAGAGTGTCAGCATCGGAGACACCCAGGGATCTCCCAACACGGCAACACAATTTCACAGTCACAGTCACATCAGAGCTAGACCTTAAGTCTTATAATTAACTTATTCTTTCTGTACTAGAGCCCGAACCAGTAATTCTAACCCTAGCCATGACTCTTGGACATGCCCCTTAATCGTAACCATTGGCATCACTCACGCTTCATCGTAACCCTTTACCTCAATCCCGCACTTGCCCTCCCATCAGAGAGAAACCTGAAGCCTTTCCATAACCCTATCCTTCCTGTACACCTTACAGAACAAAACTAAACTTACTCTAGCCCTTGGGACTATACCTGAACCGACACCATCAGCTTCAACGTCTGTCATGCCGCACCATAAGCCTGAATCTCAAGGTCGCCGTCACCCTCACGTCAGGGACAGATGCGAACTCTAAATGTAACTGCATAATCCTGTCAATCGTACTGAACACCTAACCCTAACCCTAGTGCCGAGCCCTGGACTAGATTTTTCACCCGCAGCAATGATGTCAACTACGACACATCTTAATTCGGAGCTTGAATCTCACACTCGCACTGACATCAGAAGAGAACCCTAATTCTTTCGGAAACCGTCTTTTCCGCACTGATTTTCTCTTACAGATAACCCTAAGCGTATCCCAGGCCCCTTTCACTGAACCGCCACCATCAGCATCGACGTCTGTCATTCCTCCCCATAATCCTGAAGCTCGTTCTGGACGCTGCCCTCATGTCAGAGTCGGATCAGTACTCTAACTGTCACTCAATCTGCAGCATACTCCTTACCTTACAACTAATGCTGACCCTATCCCTGGTACCGGGATCTGACACTTCACCTTCATCATTGTTGTGACCCTCACTTCACCTGAAACTTAAACTTATTCTTGCACTCACCCTCACATCAGAGGCGGATCCGAATTCTAACTGCAACCCTACTTCACCCGTACTCCTTATCAAACCCATAACCCTACCCTAGATCTGAACCTTGAATCAGATTATTCACCTTCATCGTTGCTACCCACTATGACACCCTTAATGGTGTGACTCGATCTCACACTCGCCCTCAATTTAGAATTGCACCCTAATTCTGTCCATAACCATATTATCTGCATAAACCTGCATACACCTTTCCTTACAGAAAACTCTAACCCTGGAACAGGTTCCTTTACCTGCATGCTCACCACCAGCATTGATGTCACCGATGCCATACCTTAATGATGAAGTCCAAACTGGCCTTCACCCACACGTCAGAGTAGGATCCTCTATCTAAACATAACCACATCCACGGCATAAACTAAAACAATTCCCTATCCCTAACCCTAGCACATACCTGTGGCCTGACCATCCATAATCTCCATGGATGTGACCCTTGCCTCATTGTAAGCCTGCGACTGAATTGGACAGTTGCCCTAACCTTGCAGAAGGACCCTCAGTCTAAACGTACCAATACCCTGCCCCTACGGCTTTCCAAAATCCTAACCCTAACCCTAGCCCTGGCTCGTGGTCCTGACACCTCACCTTGACCATTGACGTCAACCATGCCTCACCATAAACCTGATCCACCATCTTGCACTCCCTTTCTCATCAGAACTAGAAGCCAACTCTATCCATAAAGCCACTGTCTCTGCATACCAGAGAGAACAAAAAATTTTAACTCTAAAACTGGTGCCTGGACCTATACACAAAGCGTCATTATCACAAACACCCAGGGATCTCCTCAACACGGAAACGCAAATTCACACTCGCACTCACATCAGAGGTAGACCCTAACCCTAATAATTAACTTATCCTTTCTGCACAACAGCCCTAACCTCTATATTCAAAGCCTAGCCATGACTCTTGGACCTGCCCCTTCACCATAACCGTTGGCATCACCTGCGCTTCATCGTAATCCTAATCTTCAATCCCGAACGTGCCCTCCCATCGGAGAGAAACTCGAAATTTTTCCATAAACCTATCCTTCTTCTACACCTTACAGAACACAATAAACTTACTCTAGCCCTCGGCATTTTACCTGATCCAAAACCAACAGCCTCAATGTCTGTCTTGCCGCACCATAAGCCTGAAGCTCAAGGTGGCCCTCGCCCTCACTTCAGGGTCAGATGCAAACTCTAAATGTTACTCCACATTCCTGTAAATCTTACTGAACACCTAACCCTAACCCTAGCGCGAAGCCTTGGACTAGATTCTTCACCTACAACATTGATGTCAACTAAGACACATCTTAACTCGGAGCCTGAATTTCACATTCTCAATCACAACAGAAGAGAACCCTTATTCTCTCGGTAACCGTCTCTTCCGCAGAGATTTTCTCTCACAGATAGCCCTAACCCTCTCCCAGGACCCTTTCACTGAACCGCTACCATCAGCATCGACGTCTGTCATTCGTTCCCACAACCCTGAAGCTCGTTCTGGCCACTGCCCTCTTGTCAGAGTCGGATCAGAACGCTAAATGTCACTCAATTTTCCGCAGACTCCTTACCTTACAACTAATGCCAACCCTATCCCTGGTGCCAGGATCTGACACTTCACCTTCATCATTGATGTCACACTCACTTCACCTTAAACCTTAAACTTATTCTTGCACAAAACCTCACATCAGAGGTGGATCCGAATTCTAACTGCAACCCTATCTCACCCGTACTCCTTATCGAACACATAACCCTAACCCTAGATCTGACCCTTGAACCAGAATCTTCACCTTCACCGTTGCTATCAACTATGACTCCCTTAATCCTCTGACTCGATCTCACACTCACACTCAATTCAGAATTTTTCGCAAATTCTGTCCATAACCATATTTTCTGCATAGACCTTTCCTTACAGAAAACCCTAACCCTAGCCCCGGATCCTTAACCTGAATGCTCACCGTCAGCATCGGTGTCACCGATGCCACATCTTGATGATGAAGTCCAAGCTGGCCTTCACCCACACGTCAGAGTAGGATGCTTAATCTAAACATAACCACATCCACCGCATAAACTTTAGACAATTGCCTAACCCTAACCCTAGCACATTCCTGTGACCTGAGCCTCCAAAATCATCATGGACGTCACCCTTGCCTCACTGCGACTCAATTGGACAGTTGCCCTAAACTTGGAGAAGGACCCTCAGTCTAAACGTACCAATTGCCTGCCCCTACAGCTTTCCAAAAACCTAACCCTAACACTACCCCTGGCTCGGTGTCCTGACACCTCACCTTGACCTTTGACGTAATCCATGCCTCACAATAAACCTGATCCACCATCTTGCGCACCCTGTCACATCAGACTCAGAAGCTAACTCTATCCGTAAAGAGAATGTTTCTGTATACCAGAGAGAACACAGAATTTTAACCCTGAAACTGATGCCTGGACCTGTATACAGAGTGTCAGCATCGGAGACACCCAGGGATCTCCCAACACGGAAACACAATTTCACAGTCACAGTCACATCAGAGCTAGACCTTAAGTCTTATAATTAACTTATTCTTTCTGTACTAGAGCCCGAACCAGTAATTCTAACCCTAGCCATGACTCTTGGACATGCCCGTTAATCGTAACCATTGGCATCACTCACGCTTCATCGTAATCCTTTACCTCAATCCCGCACTTGCCCTCCCATCAGAGAGAAACCTGAAGCCTTTCCATAACACTATCCTTCCTGTACACCTTACAGATCAAAACTAAACTTACTCTAGCCCTTGGAACTATACCTGAACCGACACCATCAGCTTCAACGTCTGTCATGCCGCACCATAAGCTTGAATCTCAAGGTCGCCGTCACCCTCACGTCAGGGACAGATGCGAACTCTAAATGTAACTGCATAATCCTGTCAATCTTACTGAACACCTAACCCTAACCCTAGTGCCAAGCCCTGGACTAGATTTTTCACCCGCAGCAATGATGTCAACTACGACACATCTTAATTCGGAGCTTGAATCTCACACTCACACTGACATCAGAAGAGAACCCTAATTCTTTCGGAAACCGTCTTTTCCGCACTGATTTTCTCATACAGATAACCCTAGGCGTATCCCAGGCCACTTTCACTGAACCGCCACCATCAGCATCGACGTCTGTCATTCCTCCCCATAATCCTGAAGCTCGTTCTGGAGGCTGCCCTCATGTCAGAGTCGGATCAGTACTCTAACTGTCACTCAATCTGCAGCATACTCCTTACCTTACAACTAAGACTGACCCTATCCCTGGTACCGGGATCTGGCACTTCACCTTCATCATTGTTGTGACCCTCACTTCACCTGAAACTTAAACTTATTCTTGCACTCACCCTCACATCAGAGGCGGATCCGAATTCTAACTGCAACCCTACCTCACCCGTACTCCTTATCAAACCCATAACCCTACCCTAGATCTGAACCTTGAATCAGATTATTCACCTTCATCGTTGCTACCCACTATGACACCCTTAATGGTGTGACTCGATCTCACACTCGCCCTCAATTTAGAATTGCACCCTAATTCTGTCCATAACCATATTATCTGCATAAACCTGCATACACCTTTCCTTACCGAAAACTCTAACCCTGGAACAGGTTCCTTTACCTGCATGCTCACCACCAGCATTGATGTCACCGATGCCATATCTTAATGATGAAGTCCAAACTGGCCTTCACCCACACGTCAGAGTAGGATCCTCTATCTAAACATAACCACATCCACGGCATAAACTAAAACAATTCCCTATCCCTAACCCTAGCACATACCTGTGGCCTGTCCATCCATAATCTCCATGGATGTGACCCTTGCCTCATTGTAAGCCTGCGACTGAATTGGACAGTTGCCCTAACCTTGCAGAAGGACCCTCAGTCTAAACGTACCAATACCCTGCCCCTACGGCTTTCCAAAATCCTAACCCTAACCCTAGCCCTGGCTCGTGGTCCTGACACCTCACCTTGACCATTGACGTCAACCATGCCTCACCATAAACCTGATCCACCATCTTGCACTCCCTTTCTCATCAGAACTAGAAGCCAACTCTATCCATAAAGCCACTGTCTCTGCATACCAGAGAGAACAAAAAATTTTAACTCTAAAACTGGTGCCTGGACCTATACACAAAGCGTCATTATCACAAACACCCAGGGATCTCCTCAACACGGAAACGCAAATTCACACTCGCACTCACATCAGAGGTAGACCCTAACCCTAATAATTAACTTATCCTTTCTGCACAACAGCCCTAACCTCTATATTCAAAGCCTAGCCATGACTCTTGGACCTGCCCGTTCACCATAACCATTGGCATCACCTGCGCTTCATCGTAATCCTAATCTTCAATCCCGAACGTGCCCTCCCATCGGAGAGAAACTCGAAATTTTTCCATAAACCTATCCTTCTTCTACACCTTACAGAACACAATAAACTTACTCTAGCCCTCGGCATTTTACCTGATCCAAAACCAACAGCCTCAATGTCTGTCTTGCCGCACCATAAGCCTGAAGCTCAAGGTGGCCCTCGCCCTCACTTCAGGGTCAGATGCAAACTCTAAATGTTACTCCACATTCCTGTAAATCTTACTGAACACCTAACCCTAACCCTAGCGCGAAGCCTTGGACTAGATTCTTCACCTACAACATTGATGTCAACTAAGACACATCTTAACTCGGAGCCTGAATTTCACATTCTCAATCACTACAGAAGAGAACCCTTATTCTCTCGGTAACCGTCTCTTCCGCAGAGATTTTCTCTTACAGATAGCCCTAACCCTCTCCCAGGACCCTTTCACTGAACCGCTACCATCAGCATCGACGTCTGTCATTCGTTCCCACAACCCTGAAGCTCGTTCTGGCCACTGCCCTCTTGTCAGAGTCGGATCAGAACGCTAAATGTCACTCAATTTTCCGCAGACTCCTTACCTTACAACTAATGCCAACCCTATCCCTGGTGCCAGGATCTGACACTTCACCTTCATCATTGATGTCACACTCACTTCACCTTAAACCTTAAACTTATTCTTGCACAAAACCTCACATCAGAGGTGGATCCGAATTCTAACTGCAACCCTATCTCACCCGTACTCCTTATCGAACACATAACCCTAACCCTAGATCTGACCCTTGAACCAGAATCTTCACCTTCACCGTTGCTATCAACTATGACTCCCTTAATCCTCTGACTCGATCTCACACTCACACTCAATTCAGAATTTTTCGCAAATTCTGTCCATAACCATATTTTCTGCATAGACCTTTCCTTACAGAAAACCCTAACCCTAGCCCCGGATCCTTAACCTGAATGCTCACCGTCAGCATCGGTGTCACCGATGCCACATCTTGATGATGAAGTCCAAGCTGGCCTTCACCCACACGTCAGAGTAGGATGCTTAATCTAAACATAACCACATCCACCGCATAAACTTTAGACAATTGCCTAACCCTAACCCTAGCACATTCCTGTGACCTGAGCCTCCAAAATCATCATGGACGTCACCCTTGCCTCACTGCGACTCAATTGGACAGTTGCCCTAAACTTGGAGAAGGACCCTCAGTCTAAACGTACCAATTGCCTGCCCCTACAGCTTTACAAATACCTAACCCTAACACTACCCCTGGCTCGGGCTCCTGAGACCTCACCTTGACCATTGACGTCATCCATGCCTCACCATAAACCTGATCCACCATCTTGCGCACCCTGTCACATCAGACTCAGAAGCTAACTCTATCCGTAAAGAGAATGTTTCTGTATACCAGAGAGAACACAGAATTTTAACCCTGAAACTGATGCCTGGACCTGTAGACAGAGTGTCAGCATCGGAGACACCCAGGGATCTCCCAACACGGCAACACAATTTCACAGTCCCAGTCACATCAGAGCTAGACCTTAAGTCTTATACTTAACTTATTCTTTCTGTACTAGAGCCCGAGCCAGTAATTCTAACCCTAGCCATGACTCTTGGACATGCCCCTTAATCGTAACCATTGGCATCACTCACGCTTCATCGTAATCCTTTACCTCAATCCCGCACTTGCCCTCCCATCAGAGAGAAACCTGAAGCCTTTCCATAACCCTATCCTTCCTGTACACCTTACAGAACAAAACTAAACTTACTCTAGCCCTTGGAACTATACCTGAACCGACACCATCAGCTTCAACGTCTGTCATGCCGCACCATAAGCCTGAATCTCAAGGTCGCCGTCACCCTCACGTCAGGGACAGATGCGAACTCTAAATGTAACTGCATAATCCTGTCAATCTTACTGAACACCTAACCCTAACCCTAGTGCCAAGCCCTGGACTAGATTTTTCACCCGCAGCAATGATGTCAACTACGACACATCTTAATTCGGAGCTTGAATCTCACACTCCCACTGACATCAGAAGAGAACCCTAATTCTTTCGGAAACCGTCTTTTCCGCACTGATTTTCTCATACAGATAACCCTAGGCGTATCCCAGGCCACTTTCACTGAACCGCCACCATCAGCATCGACGTCTGTCATTCCTCCCCATAATCCTGAAGCTCGTTCTGGACGCTGCCCTCATGTCAGAGTCGGATCAGTACTCTAACTGTCACTCAATCTGCAGCATACTCCTTACCTTACAACTAATGCTGACCCTATCCCTGGTACCGGGATCTGACACTCCACCTTCATCATTGTTGTGAACCTCACTTCACCTGAAACTTAAACTTATTCTTGCACTCACCCTCACATCAGAGGCGGATCCGAATTCTAACTGCAACCCTACTTCACCCGTACTCCTTATCAAACCCAAAACCCTACCCTAGATCTGAACCTTGAATCAGATTATTCACCTTCATCGTTGCTACCCACTATGACACCCTTAATGGTGTGACTCGATCTCACACTCGCCCTCAATTTAGAATTGCACCCTAATTCTGTCCATAACCATATTATCTGCATAAACCTGCATAGACCTTTCCTTACAGAAAACTCTAACCCTGGAACAGGTTCCTTTACCTGCATGCTCACCACCAGCATTGATGTCAGCGATGCCATACCTTAATGATGAAGTCCAAACTGGCCTTCACCCACACGTCAGAGTAGGATCCTCTATCTAAACATAACCACATCCACGGCATAAACTAAAACAATTCCCTATCCCTAACCCTAGCACATACCTGTGGCCTGACCTTCCATAATCTCCATGGATGTGACCCTTGCCTCATTGTAAGCCTGCGACTGAATTGGACAGTTGCCCTAACCTTGCAGAAGGACCCTCAGTCTAAACGTACCAATACCCTGCCCCTACGGCTTTCCAAAATCCTAACCCTAACCCTAGCCCTGGCTCGTGGTCCTGACACCTCACCTTGACCATTGACGTCAACCATGCCTCACCATAAACCTGATCCACCATCTTGCACTCCCTTTCTCATCAGAACTAGAAGCCAACTCTATCCATAAAGCCACTGTCTCTGCATACCAGAGAGAACAAAAAATTTTAACTCTAAAACTGGTGCCTGGACCTATACACAAAGCGTCTTTATCACAAACACCCAGGGATCTCCTCAACACGGAAACGCAAATTCACACTCGCACTCACATCAGAGGTAGACCCTAACCCTAATAATTAACTTATCCTTTCTGCACAACAGCCCTAACCTCTATATTCAATGCCTAGCCATGACTCTTGGACCTGCCCCTTCACCATAACCATTGGCATCACCTGCGCTTCATCGTAATCCTAAGCTTCAATCCCGAACGTGCCCTCCCATCGGAGAGAAACTCGAAATTTTTCCATAAACCTATCCTTCTTCTACACCTTACAGAACACAATAAACTTACTCTAGCCCTCGGCATTTTACCTGATCCAAAAACAACAGCCTCAATGTCTGTCTTGCCGCACCATAAGCCTGAAGCTCAAGGTGGCCCTCGCCCTCACTTCAGGGTCAGATGCAAACTCTAAATGTTACTCCACATTCCTGTAAATCTTACTGAACACCTAACCCTAACCCTAGCGCGAAGCCTTGGACTAGATTCTTCACCTACAACATTGATGTCAACTAAGACACATCTTAACTCGGAGCCTGAATTTCACATTCTCAATCACTACAGAAGAGAACCCTTATTCTCTCGGTAACCGTCTCTTCCGCAGAGATTTTCTCTTACAGATAGCCCTAACCCTCTCCCAGGACCCTTTCACTGAACCGCTACCATCAGCATCGACGTCTGTCATTCGTTCCCACAACCCTGAAGCTCGTTCTAGCCACTGCCCTCTTGTCAGAGTCGGATCAGAACGCTAAATGTCACTCAATTTTCCGCAGACTCCTTACCTTACAACTAATGCCAACCCTATCCCTGGTGCCAGGATCTGACACTTCACCTTCATCATTGATGTCACACTCACTTCACCTTAAACCTTAAACTTATTCTTGCACAAAACCTCACATCAGAGGTGGATCCGAATTCTAACTGCAACCCTATCTCACCCGTACTCCTTATCGAACACATAACCCTAACCCTAGATCTGACCCTTGAACCAGAATCTTCACCTTCACCGTTGCTATCAACTATGACTCCCTTAATCCTCTGACTCGATCTCACACTCACACTCAATTCAGAATTTTTCGCAAATTCTGTCCATAACCATATTTTCTGCATAGACCTTTCCTTACAGAAAACCCTAACCCTAGCCCCGGATCCTTAACCTGAATGCTCACCGTCAGCATCGGTGTCACCGATGCCACATCTTGATGATGAAGTCCAAGCTGGCCTTCACCCACACGTCAGAGTAGGATGCTTAATCTAAACATAACCACATCCACCGCATAAACTTTAGACAATTGCCTAACCCTAACCCTAGCACATTCCTGTGACCTGAGCCTCCAAAATCATCATGGACGTCACCCTTGCCTCACTGCGACTCAATTGGACAGTTGCCCTAAACTTGGAGAAGGACCCTCAGTCTAAACGTACCAATTGCCTGCCCCTACAGCTTTCCAAATACCTAACCCTAACACTACCCCTGGCTCGGGCTCCTGAGACCTCACCTTGACCATTGACGTCATCCATGCCTCACCATAAACCTGATCCACCATCTTGCGCACCCTGTCACATCAGACTCAGAAGCTAACTCTATCCGTAAAGAGAATGTTTCTGTATACCAGAGAGAACACAGAATTTTAACCCTGAAACTGATGCCTGGACCTGTATACAGAGTGTCAGCATCGGAGACACCCAGGGATCTCCCAACACGGCAACACAATTTCACAGTCCCAGTCACATCAGAGCTAGACCTTAAGTCTTATACTTAACTTATTCTTTCTGTACTAGAGCCCGAGCCAGTAATTCTAACCCTAGCCATGACTCTTGGACATGCCCCTTAATCGTAACCATTGGCATCACTCACGCTTCATCGTAATCCTTTACCTCAATCCCGCACTTGCCCTCCCATCAGAGAGAAACCTGAAGCCTTTCCATAACCCTATCCTTCCTGTACACCTTACAGAACAAAACTAAACTTACTCTAGCCCTTGGAACTATACCTGAACCGACACCATCAGCTTCAACGTCTGTCATGCCGCACCATAAGCCTGAATCTCAAGGTCGCCGTCACCCTCACGTCAGGGACAGATGCGAACTCTAAATGTAACTGCATAATCCTGTCAATCTTACTGAACACCTAACCCTAACCCTAGTGCCAAGCCCTGGACTAGATTTTTCACCCGCAGCAATGATGTCAACTACGACACATCTTAATTCGGAGCTTGAATCTCACACTCACACTGACATCAGAAGAGAACCCTAATTCTTTCGGAAACCGTCTTTTCCGCACTGATTTTCTCATACAGATAACCCTAGGCGTATCCCAGGCCACTTTCACTGAACCGCCACCATCAGCATCGACGTCTGTCATTCCTCCCCATAATCCTGAAGCTCGTTCTGGACGCTGCCCTCATGTCAGAGTCGGATCAGTACTCTAACTGTCACTCAATCTGCAGCATACTCCTTACCTTACAACTAATGCTGACCCTATCCCTGGTACCGGGATCTGACACTCCACCTTCATCATTGTTGTGAACCTCACTTCACCTGAAACTTAAACTTATTCTTGCACTCACCCTCACATCAGAGGCGGATCCGAATTCTAACTGCAACCCTACTTCACCCGTACTCCTTATCAAACCCAAAACCCTACCCTAGATCTGAACCTTGAATCAGATTATTCACCTTCATCGTTGCTACCCACTATGACACCCTTAATGGTGTGACTCGATCTCACACTCGCCCTCAATTTAGAATTGCACCCTAATTCTGTCCATAACCATATTATCTGCATAAACCTGCATAGACCTTTCCTTACAGAAAACTCTAACCCTGGAACAGGTTCCTTTACCTGCATGCTCACCACCAGCATTGATGTCAGCGATGCCATACCTTAATGATGAAGTCCAAACTGGCCTTCACCCACACGTCAGAGTAGGATCCTCTATCTAAACATAACCACATCCACGGCATAAACTAAAACAATTCCCTATCCCTAACCCTAGCACATACCTGTGGCCTGACCTTCCATAATCTCCATGGATGTGACCCTTGCCTCATTGTAAGCCTGCGACTGAATTGGACAGTTGCCCTAACCTTGCAGAAGGACCCTCAGTCTAAACGTACCAATACCCTGCCCCTACGGCTTTCCAAAATCCTAACCCTAACCCTAGCCCTGGCTCGTGGTCCTGACACCTCACCTTGACCATTGACGTCAACCATGCCTCACCATAAACCTGATCCACCATCTTGCACTCCCTTTCTCATCAGAACTAGAAGCCAACTCTATCCATAAAGCCACTGTCTCTGCATACCAGAGAGAACAAAAAATTTTAACTCTAAAACTGGTGCCTGGACCTATACACAAAGCGTCTTTATCACAAACACCCAGGGATCTCCTCAACACGGAAACGCAAATTCACACTCGCACTCACATCAGAGGTAGACCCTAACCCTAATAATTAACTTATCCTTTCTGCACAACAGCCCTAACCTCTATATTCAAAGCCTAGCCATGACTCTTGGACCTGCCCCTTCACCATAACCATTGGCATCACCTGCGCTTCATCGTAATCCTAAGCTTCAATCCCGAACGTGCCCTCCCATCGGAGAGAAACTCGAAATTTTTCCATAAACCTATCCTTCTTCTACACCTTACAGAACACAATAAACTTACTCTAGCCCTCGGCATTTTACCTGATCCAAAAACAACAGCCTCAATGTCTGTCTTGCCGCACCATAAGCCTGAAGCTCAAGGTGGCCCTCGCCCTCACTTCAGGGTCAGATGCAAACTCTAAATGTTACTCCACATTCCTGTAAATCTTACTGAACACCTAACCCTAACCCTAGCGCGAAGCCTTGGACTAGATTCTTCACCTACAACATTGATGTCAACTAAGACACATCTTAACTCGGAGCCTGAATTTCACATTCTCAATCACTACAGAAGAGAACCCTTATTCTCTCGGTAACCGTCTCTTCCGCAGAGATTTTCTCTTACAGATAGCCCTAACCCTCTCCCAGGACCCTTTCACTGAACCGCTACCATCAGCATCGACGTCTGTCATTCGTTCCCACAACCCTGAAGCTCGTTCTAGCCACTGCCCTCTTGTCAGAGTCGGATCAGAACGCTAAATGTCACTCAATTTTCCGCAGACTCCTTACCTTACAACTAATGCAAACCCTATCCCTGGTGCCAGGATCTGACACTTCACCTTCATCATTGATGTCACACTCACTTCACCGTAAACCTTAAACTTATTCTTGCACAAAACCTCACATCAGAGGTGGATCCGAATTCTAACTGCAACCCTATCTCACCCGTACTCCTTATCGAACACATAACCCTAACCCTAGATCTGACCCTTGAACCAGAATCTTCACCTTCACCGTTGCTATCAACTATGACTCCCTTAATCCTCTGACTCGATCTCACACTCACACTCAATTCAGAATTTTTCGCAAATTCTGTCCATAACCATATTTTCTGCATAGACCTTTCCTTACAGAAAACCCTAACCCTAGCCCCGGATCCTTAACCTGAATGCTCACCGTCAGCATCGGTGTCACCGATGCCACATCTTGATGATGAAGTCCAAGCTGGCCTTCACCCACACGTCAGAGTAGGATGCTTAATCTAAACATAACCACATCCACCGCATAAACTTTAGACAATTGCCTAACCCTAACCCTAGCACATTCCTGTGACCTGAGCCTCCAAAATCATCATGGACGTCACCCTTGCCTCACTGCGACTCAATTGGACAGTTGCCCTAAACTTGGAGAAGGACCCTCAGTCTAAACGTACCAATTGCCTGCCCCTACAGCTTTCCAAATACCTAACCCTAACACTACCCCTGGCTCGGGCTCCTGAGACCTCACCTTGACCATTGACGTCATCCATGCCTCACCATAAACCTGATCCACCATCTTGCGCACCCTGTCACATCAGACTCAGAAGCTAACTCTATCCGTAAAGAGAATGTTTCTGTATACCAGAGAGAACACAGAATTTTAACCCTGAAACTGATGCCTGGACCTGTATACAGAGTGTCAGCATCGGAGACACCCAGGGATCTCCCAACACGGCAACACAATTTCACAGTCCCAGTCACATCAGAGCTAGACCTTAAGTCTTATACTTAACTTATTCTTTCTGTACTAGAGCCCGAGCCAGTAATTCTAACCCTAGCCATGACTCTTGGACATGCCCCTTAATCGTAACCATTGGCATCACTCACGCTTCATCGTAATCCTTTACCTCAATCCCGCACTTGCCCTCCCATCAGAGAGAAACCTGAAGCCTTTCCATAACCCTATCCTTCCTGTACAACTTACAGAACAAAACTAAACTTACTCTAGCCCTTGGAACTATACCTGAACCGACACCATCAGCTTCAACGTCTGTCATGCCGCACCATAAGCCTGAATCTCAAGGTCGCCGTCACCCGCACGTCAGGGACAGATGCGAACTCTAAATGTAACTGCATAATCCTGTCAATCTTACTGAACACCTAACCCTAACCCTAGTGCCAAGCCCTGGACTAGATTTTTCACCCGCAGCAATGATGTCAACTACGACACATCTTAATTCGGAGCTTGAATCTCACACTCGCACTGACATCAGAAGAGAACCCTAATTCTTTCGGAAACCGTCTTTTCCGCTCTGATTTTCTCTTACAGATAACCCTAAGCGTATCCCAGGCCCCTTTCACTGAACCGCCACCATCAGAATCGACTTCTGTCATTCCTCCCCATAATCCTGAAGCTCGTTCTGGACGCTGCCCTCATGTCAGAGTCGGATCAGTACTCTAACTGTCACTCAATCGGCAGCATACTCCTTACCTTACAACTAATGCTGACCCTATCCCTGGTACCGGGATCTGACACTTCACCTTCATCATTGTTGTGAACCTCACTGGACCTGAAACTTAAACTTATTCTTGCACTCACCCTCACATCAGAGGCGGATCCGAATTCTAACTGCAACCCTACTTCACCCGTACTCCTTATCAAACCCATAACCCTACCCTAGATCTGAACCTTGAATCAGATTATTCACCTTCATCGTTGCTACACACTATGACACCCTTAATGGTGTGACTCGATCTCACACTCGCCCTCAATTTAGAATTGCACCCTAATTCTGTCCATAACCATATTATCTGCATAAACCTGCATAGACCTTTCCTTACAGAAAACTCTAACCCTAGAACAGGTTCCTTTACCTGCATGCTCACCACCAGCATTGATGTCACTGATGCCATACCTTAATGATGAAGTCCAAACTGGCCTTCACCCACACGTCAGAGTAGGATCCTCTATCTAAACATAACCACAGCCACGGCATAAACTAAAACAATTCCCTATCCCTAACCCTAGCACATACCTGTGGACTGACCTTCCATAATCTCCATGGATGTGACCCTTGCCTCATTGTAAGCCTGCGACTGAATTGGACAGTTGAACTAACCTTGCAGAAGGACCCTCAGTCTAAACGTACCAATACCCTGCCCCTACGGCTTTCCAAAATCCTTACCCTAACCCTAGCCCTGGCTCGTGGTCCTGACACCTCACCTTGACCATTGACGTCAACCATGCCTCACCATAAACCTGATCCACCATCTTGCACTCCCTTTCTCATCAGAACTAGAAGCCAACTCTATCCATAAAGCCACTGTCTCTGCATACCAGAGAGAACAAAAAATTTTAACTCTAAAACTGGTGCCTTGACCTATACACAAAGCGTCTTTATCACAAACACCCAGGGATCTCCTCAACACGGAAACGCAAATTCACACTCGCTCTCACATCAGAGGTAGACCCTAACCCTAATAATTAACTTATCCTTTCTGCACAACAGCCCTAACCTCTATATTCAAAGCCTAGCCATGACTTTTGGACCTGCCCCTTCACCATAACCATTGGAATCACCTGCGCTTCATCGTAATCCTAATCTTCAATCCCGAACGTGCCCTCCCATCGGAGAGAAACTCGAAATTTTTCCATAAACCTATCCTTCGTCTACACCTTACAGAACACAATAAACTTACTCTAGCCCTCGGCATTTTACCTGATCCAAAACCAACAGCCTCAATGTCTGTCTTGCCGCACCATAAGCCTGAAGCTCAAGGTGGCCCTCGCCCTCACTTCAGGGTCACATGCAAACTCTAAATGTTACTCCACATTCCTGTAAATCTTACTGAACACCTAACCCTAACCCTAGCGCGAAGCCTTGGACTAGATTCTTCACCTACAACATTGATGTCAACTAAGACACATCTTAACTCGGAGCCTGAATTTCACATTCTCAATCACAACAGAAGAGAACCCTTATTCTCTCGGTAACCGTCTCTTCCGCAGAGATTTTCTCTTACAGATAGCCCTAACCCTCTCCCAGGACCCTTTCACTGAACCGCTACCATCAGCATCGACGTCTGTCATTCGTTCCCACAACCCTGAAGCTCCTTCTGGCCACTGCCCTCTTGTCAGAGTCGGATCAGAACGCTAAATGTCACTCAATTTTCCGCAGACTCCTTACCTTACAACTAATGCCAACCCTATCCCTGGTGCCAGGATCTGACACTTCACCTTCATCATTGATGTTACACTCACTTCACCTTAAACCTTAAACTTATTCTTGCCCAAAACCGGACATCAGAGGTGGATCCGAATTCTAACTGCAACCCTATCTCACCCGTACTCCTTTTCGAACACATAACCCTAAACCTAGATCTGACCCTTGAACCAGAATCTTCACCTTCACCGTTGCTATCAACTATGACTCCCTTAATCCTCTGACTCGACCTCACACTCACACTCAATTCAGAATTTTTCGCAAATTCTGTCCATAACCATATTTTCTGCATAGACCTTTCCTTACAGAAAACCCTAACCCTAGCCCCGGATCCTTAACTTGAATGCTCACCGTCAGCATCGGTGTCACCGATGCCACATCTTGATGATGAAGTCCAAGCTGGCCTTCACCCACACGTCAGAGTAGGATGCTTAATCTAAACGTAACCACATCCACCGCATAAACTTTAGACAATTGCCTAACCCTAACCCTAGCACATTCCTGTGACCTGAGCCTCCAAAATCATCATGGACGTCACCCTTGCCTCACTGCGACTAAATTGGACAGTTGCCCTAAACTTGGAGAAGGACCCTCAGTCTAAACGTACCAATTGCCTGCCCCTACAGCTTTCCAAAACCCTAACCCTAACACTACCCCTGGCTCGGGGTCCTGACACCTCACCTTGACCATTGACGTCATCCATGCCTCACCATAAACCTGATCCACCATCTTGCGCACCCTGTCACATCAGACTCAGAAGCTAACTCTATCCGTAAAGAGAATGTTTCTGTATACCAGAGAGAACACAGAATTTTAACCCTGAAACTGATGCCTGGACCTGTAGACAGAGTGTCAGCATCGGAGACACCCAGGGATCTCCCAACACGGAAACACAATTTCACAGTCACAGTCACATCAGAGCTAGACCTTAAGTCTTATAATTAACTTATTCTTTCTGTACTAGAGCCCGAACCAGTAATTCTAACCCTAGCCATGACTCTTGGACATGCCCCTTAATCGTAACCATTGGCATCACTCACGCTTCAACGTAATCCTTTACCTCAATCCCGCACTTGCCCTCCCATCAGAGAGAAACCTGAAGCCTTTCCATAACCCTATCTTTCCTGTACACCTTACAGAACAAAACTAAACTTACTCTAGCCCTTGGAACTATACCTGAACCGACACCATCAGCTTCAACGTCTGTCATGCCGCACCATAAGCCTGAATCTCAAGGTCGCCGTCACCCTCACGTCAGGGACAGATGCGAACTCTAAATGTAACTGCATAATCCTGTCAATCTTACTGAACACCTAACCCTAACCCTAGTGCCAAGCCCTGGACTAGATTTTTCACCCGCAGCAATGATGTCAACTACGACACATCTTAATTCGGAGCTTGAATCTCACACTCGCACTGACATCAGAAGAGAACCCTAATTCTTTCGGAAGCCGTCTTTTCCGCACTGATTTTCTCTTACAGATAACCCTAGGCGTATCCCAGGCCCCTTTCACTGAACCGCCACCATCAGCATCGACGTCTGTCATTCCTCCCCATAATCCTGAAGCTCGTTCGGGACACTGCCCTCATGACAGAGTCGGATCAGTACTCTAACTGTCACTCAATCTGCATCATACTCCTTACCTTACAACTAATGCTGACCCTATCCCTGGTACCGGGATCTGACACTTCACCTTCATCATTGTTATGACCCTCACTTCACCTGAAACTTAAACTTATTCTTGCACTCACCCTCACATCAGAGGCGGATCCGAATTCCAACTGCAACCCTACTTCACCCGTACTCCTTATCAAACCCACAACCCTACCCTAGATCTGAACCTTGAATCAGATTATTCACCTTCATCGTTGCTACCCACTATGACACCCTTAATGGTGTGACTCGATCTCACACTCGCCCTCAATTTAGAATTGCACCCTAATTCTGTCCATAACCATATTATCTGCATAAACCTGCATAGAACTTTCCTTACAGAAAACTCTAACCCTGGAACAGGTTCCTTTACCTGCATGCTCACCACCAGCATTGATGTCACCGATGCCATACCTTAATGATGAAGTCCAAACTGGCCTTCACCCACACGTCAGAGTAGGATCCTCTATCTAAACATAACCACATCCACGGCATAAACTAAAACAATTCCCTATCCCTAACCCTAGCACATACCTGTGGCCTGACCATCCATAATCTCCATGGATGTGACCCTTGCCTCATTGTAAGCCTGCGACTGAATTGGACAGTTGCCCTAACCTTGCAGAAGGACCCTCAGTCTAAACGTACCAATACCCTGCCCCTACGGCTTTCCAAAATCCTAACCCTAACCCTAGCCCTGGCTCGTGGTCCTGACACCTCACCTTGACCATTGACGTCAACCATGCCTCACCATAAACCTGATCCACCATCTTGCACTCCCTTTCTCATCAGAACTAGAAGCCAACTCTATCCATAAAGCCAATGTCTCTGCATACCAGAGAGAACAAAAAATTTTAACTCTAAAACTGGTGCCTTGACCTATACACAAAGCGTCTTTATCACAAACACCCAGGGATCTCCTCAACACGGAAACGCAAATTCACACTCGCACTCACATCAGAGGTAGACCCTAACCCTAATAATTAACTTATCCTTTCTGCACAACAGCCCTAACCTCTATATTCAAAGCCTAGCCATGACTCTTGGACCTGCCCCTTCACCATAACCATTGGAATCACCTGCGCTTCATCGTAATCCTAATCTTCAATCCCGAACGTGCCCTCCCATCGGAGAGAAACTCGAAATTTTTCCATAAACCTATCCTTCTTCTACACCTTACAGAACACAATAAACTTACTCTAGCCCTCGGCATTTTACCTGATCCAAAACCAACAGCCTCAATGTCTGTCTTGCCGCACCATAAGCCTGAAGCTCAAGGTGGCCCTCGCCCTCACTTCAGGGTCAGATGCAAACTCTAAATGTTACTCCACATTCCTGTAAATCTTACTGAACACCTAACCCTAACCCTAGCGCGAAGCCTTGGACTAGATTCTTCACCTACAACATTGATGTCAACTAAGACACATCTTAACTCGGAGCCTGAATTTCACATTCTCAATCACAACAGAAGAGAACCCTTATTCTCTCGGTAACCGTCTCTTCCGCAGAGATTTTCTCTTACAGATAGCCCTAACCCTCTCCCAGGACCCTTTCACTGAACCGCTACCATCAGCATCGACGTCTGTCATTCGTTCCCACAACCCTGAAGCTCGTTCTGGCCACTGCCCTCTTGTCAGAGTCGGATCAGAACGCTAAATGTCACTCAATTTTCCGCAGACTCCTTACCTTACAACTAATGCCAACCCTATCCCTGGTGCCAGGATCTGACACTTCACCTTCATCATTGATGTTACACTCACTTCACCTTAAACCTTAAACTTATTCTTGCCCAAAACCTCACATCAGAGGTGGATCCGAATTCTAACTGCAACCCTATCTCACCCGTACTCCTTATCGAACACATAACCCTAACCCTAGATCTGACCCTTGAACCAGAATCTTCACCTTCACCGTTGCTATCAACTATGACTCCCTTAATCCTCTGATTCGATCTCACACTCACACTCAATTCAGAATTTTTCGCAAATTCTGTCCATAACCATATTTTCTGCAGAGACCTTTCCTTACAGAAAACCCTAACCCTAGCCCCGGATTCTTAACCTGAATGCTCATCGTCAGCATCGGTGTCACCGATGCCACATCTTGATGATGAAGTCCAAGCTGGCCTTCACCCACACGTCAGAGTAGGATGCTTAATCTAAACATAACCACATCCACCGCATAAAATTTAGACAATTGCCTAACCCTAACCCTAGCACATTCCTGTGACCTGAGCCTCCAAAATCATCATGGACGTCACCCTTGCCTCACTGCGACTCAGTTGGACAGTTGCCCTAAACTTGGAGAAGGACCCTCAGTCTAAACGTAGGAATTGCCTTCCCCTACAGCTTTCCAAAACCTAACCCTAACACTACCCCTGGCACGGGCTCCTGAGACCTCACCTTGACCATTGACGTCATCCATGCCTCACCATAAACCTGATCCACCATCTTGCGCACCCTGTCACATCAGACTCAGAAGCTAACTCTATCCGTAAAGAGAATGTTTCTGTATACCAGAGAGAACACAGAATTTTAACCCTGAAAATGATGCCTGGACCTGTAGACAGAGTGTCAGCATCGGAGACACCCAGGGATCTCCCAACACGGAAACACAATTTCACAGTCACAGTCACATCAGAGCTAGACCTTAAGTCTTATAATTAACTTATTCTTTCTGTACTAGAGCCCGAACCAGTAATTCTAACCCTAGCCATGACTCTTGGACATGCCCCTTAATCGTAACCATTGGCATCACTCACGCTTCATCGTAATCCTTTACCTCAATCCCGCACTTGCCCTCCCATCAGAGAGAAACCTGAAGCCTTTCCATAACCCTATCCTTCCTGTACACCTTACAGAACAAAACTAAACTTACTCTAGCCCTTGGAACTATACCTGAACTGACACCATCAGCTTCAACGTCTGTCATGCCGCACCATAAGCCTGAATCTCAAGGTCGCCGTCAGCCTCACGTCAGGGACAGATGCGAACTCTAAATGTAACTGCATAATCCTGTCAATCTTACTGAACACCTAACCCTAACCCTAGTGCCAAGCCCTGGACTAGATTTTTCACCCGCAGCAATGATGTCAACTACGACACATCTTAATTCGGAGCTTGAATCTCACACTCGCACTGACATCAGAAGAGAACCCTAATTCTTTCGGAAACCGTCTTTTCCGCACTGATTTTCTCTTACAGATAACCCTATGCGTATCCCAGGCCCCTTTCACTGAACCGCCACCATCAGCATCGAGGTCTGTCATTCCTCCCCATAATCCTGAAGCTCGTTCTGGACGCTGCCCTCATGTCAGAGTCGGATCAGTACTCTAACTGTCACTCAATCTGCATCATACTCCTTACCTTACAACTAATGCTGACCCTATCCCTGGTACCGGGATCTGACACTTCACCTTCATCATTGTTATGACCCTCACTTCACCTGAAACTTAAACTTATTCTTGCACTCACCCTCACATCAGAGGCGGATCCGAATTCCAACTGCAACCCTACTTCACCCGTACTCCTTATCAAACCCACAACCCTACCCTAGATCTGAACCTTGAATCAGATTATTCACCTTCATCGTTGCTACCCACTATGACACCCTTAATGGTGTGACTCGATCTCACACTCGCCCTCAATTTAGAATTGCACCTTAATTCTGTCCATAACCTTATTATCTGCATAAACCTGCATAGACCTTTCCTTACAGAAAACTCTAACCCTGGAACAGGTTCCTTTACCTGCATGCTCACCACCAGCATTGATGTCACCGATGCCATACCTTAATGATGAAGTCCAAACTGGCCTTCACCCACACGTCAGAGTAGGATCCTCTATCTAAACTTAACCACATCCACGGCATAAACTAAAACAATTCCCTATCCCTAACCCTAGCACATACCTGTGGCCTGACCATCCATAATCTCCATGGATGTGACCCTTGCCTCATTGTCAGCCTGCGACTGAATTGGACAGTTGCCCTAACCTTGCAGAAGGACCCTCAGTCTAAACGTACCAATACTCTGCCCCTACGGCTTTCCAAAATCCTAACCCTAACCCTAGCCCTGGCTCGTGGTCCTGACACCTCACCTTGACCATTGACGTCAACCATGCCTCACCATAAACCTGATCCACCATCTTGCACTCCCTTTCTCATCAGAACTAGAAGCCAACTCTATCCATAAAGCCACTGTCTCTGCATACCAGAGAGAACAAAAAATTTTAACTCTAAAACTGGTGCCTGGACCTATACACAAAGCGTCATTATCACAAACACCCAGGGATCTCCTCAACACGGAAACGCAAATTCACACTCGCACTCACATCAGAGGTAGACCCTAACCCTAATAATTAACTTATCCTTTCTGCACAACAGCCCTAACCTCTATATTCAAAGCCTAGCCATGACTCTTGGACCTGCCCCTTCACCATAACCGTTGGCATCACCTGCGCTTCATCGTAATCCTAATCTTCAATCCCGAACGTGCCCACCCATCGGAGAGAAACTCGAAATTTTTCCATAAACCTATCCTTCTTCTACACCTTACAGAACACAATAAACTTACTCTAGCCCTCGGCATTTTACCTGATCCAAAACCAACAGCCTCAATGTCTGTCTTGCCGCACCATAAGCCTGAAGCTCAAGGTGGCCCTCGCCCTCACTTCAGGGTCAGATGCAAACTCTAAATGTTACTCCACATTCCTGTAAATCTTACTGAACACCTAACCCTAACCCTAGCGCGAAGCCTTGGACTAGATTCTTCACCTACAACATTGATGTCAACTAAGACACATCTTAACTCGGAGCCTGAATTTCACATTCTCAATCACAACAGAAGAGAACCCTTATTCTCTCGGTAACCGTCTCTTCCGCAGAGATTTTCTCTTACAGATAGCCCTAACCCTCTCCCAGGACCCTTTCACTGAACCGCTACCATCAGCATCAACGTCTGTCATTCGTTCCCACAACCCTGAAGCTCGTTCTGGCCACTGCCCTCTTGTCAGAGTCGGATCAGAACGCTAAATGTCACTCAATTTTCCGCAGACTCCTTACCTTACAACTAATGCCAACCCTATCCCTGGTGCCAGGATCTGACACTTCACCTTCATCATTGATGTTACACTCACTTCACCTTAAACCTTAAACTTATTCTTGCCCAAAACCTCACATCAGAGGTGGATCCGAATTCTAACTGCAACCCTATCTCACCCGTACTCCTTATCGAACACATAACCCTAACCCTAGATCTGACCCTTGAACCAGAATCTTCACCTTCACCGTTGCTATCAACTATGACTCCCTTAATCCTCTGACTCGATCTCACACTCACACTCAATTCAGAATTTTTCGCAAATTCTGTCCATAACCATATTTTCTGCAGAGACCTTTCCTTACAGAAAACCCTAACCCTAGCCCCGGATTCTTAACCTGAATGCTCATCGTCAGCATCGGTGTCACCGATGCCACATCTTGATGATGAAGTCCAAGCTGGCCTTCACCCACACGTCAGAGTAGGATGCTTAATCTAAACATAACCACATCCACCGCATAAAATTTAGACAATTGCCTAACCCTAACCCTAGCACATTCCTGTGACCTGAGCCTCCAAAATCATCATGGACGTCACCCTTGCCTCACTGCGACTCAGTTGGACAGTTGCCCTAAACTTGGAGAAGGACCCTCAGTCTAAACGTAGGAATTGCCTTCCCCTACAGCTTTCCAAAACCTAACCCTAACACTACCCCTGGCACGGGCTCCTGAGACCTCACCTTGACCATTGACGTCATCCATGCCTCACCATAAACCTGATCCACCATCTTGCGCACCCTGTCACATCAGACTCAGAAGCTAACTCTATCCGTAAAGAGAATGTTTCTGTATACCAGAGAGAACACAGAATTTTAACCCTGAAAATGATGCCTGGACCTGTAGACAGAGTGTCAGCATCGGAGACACCCAGGGATCTCCCAACACGGAAACACAATTTCACAGTCACAGTCACATCAGAGCTAGACCTTAAGTCTTATAATTAACTTATTCTTTCTGTACTAGAGCCCGAACCAGTAATTCTAACCCTAGCCATGACTCTTGGACATGCCCCTTAATCGTAACCATTGGCATCACTCACGCTTCATCGTAATCCTTTACCTCAATCCCGCACTTGCCCTCCCATCAGAGAGAAACCTGAAGCCTTTCCATAACCCTATCCTTCCTGTACACCTTACAGAACAAAACTAAACTTACTCTAGCCCTTGGAACTATACCTGAACTGACACCATCAGCTTCAACGTCTGTCATGCCGCACCATAAGCCTGAATCTCAAGGTCGCCGTCAGCCTCACGTCAGGGACAGATGCGAACTCTAAATGTAACTGCATAATCCTGTCAATCTTACTGAACACCTAACCCTAACCCTAGTGCCAAGCCCTGGACTAGATTTTTCACCCGCAGCAATGATGTCAACTACGACACATCTTAATTCGGAGCTTGAATCTCACACTCGCACTGACATCAGAAGAGAACCCTAATTCTTTCGGAAACCGTCTTTTCCGCACTGATTTTCTCTTACAGATAACCCTATGCGTATCCCAGGCCCCTTTCACTGAACCGCCACCATCAGCATCGAGGTCTGTCATTCCTCCCCATAATCCTGAAGCTCGTTCTGGACGCTGCCCTCATGTCAGAGTCGGATCAGTACTCTAACTGTCACTCAATCTGCATCATACTCCTTACCTTACAACTAATGCTGACCCTATCCCTGGTACCGGGATCTGACACTTCACCTTCATCATTGTTATGACCCTCACTTCACCTGAAACTTAAACTTATTCTTGCACTCACCCTCACATCAGAGGCGGATCCGAATTCCAACTGCAACCCTACTTCACCCGTACTCCTTATCAAACCCACAACCCTACCCTAGATCTGAACCTTGAATCAGATTATTCACCTTCATCGTTGCTACCCACTATGACACCCTTAATGGTGTGACTCGATCTCACACTCGCCCTCAATTTAGAATTGCACCTTAATTCTGTCCATAACCTTATTATCTGCATAAACCTGCATAGACCTTTCCTTACAGAAAACTCTAACCCTGGAACAGGTTCCTTTACCTGCATGCTCACCACCAGCATTGATGTCACCGATGCCATACCTTAATGATGAAGTCCAAACTGGCCTTCACCCACACGTCAGAGTAGGATCCTCTATCTAAACTTAACCACATCCACGGCATAAACTAAAACAATTCCCTATCCCTAACCCTAGCACATACCTGTGGCCTGACCATCCATAATCTCCATGGATGTGACCCTTGCCTCATTGTCAGCCTGCGACTGAATTGGACAGTTGCCCTAACCTTGCAGAAGGACCCTCAGTCTAAACGTACCAATACTCTGCCCCTACGGCTTTCCAAAATCCTAACCCTAACCCTAGCCCTGGCTCGTGGTCCTGACACCTCACCTTGACCATTGACGTCAACCATGCCTCACCATAAACCTGATCCACCATCTTGCACTCCCTTTCTCATCAGAACTAGAAGCCAACTCTATCCATAAAGCCACTGTCTCTGCATACCAGAGAGAACAAAAAATTTTAACTCTAAAACTGGTGCCTGGACCTATACACAAAGCGTCATTATCACAAACACCCAGGGATCTCCTCAACACGGAAACGCAAATTCACACTCGCACTCACATCAGAGGTAGACCCTAACCCTAATAATTAACTTATCCTTTCTGCACAACAGCCCTAACCTCTATATTCAAAGCCTAGCCATGACTCTTGGACCTGCCCCTTCACCATAACCGTTGGCATCACCTGCGCTTCATCGTAATCCTAATCTTCAATCCCGAACGTGCCCACCCATCGGAGAGAAACTCGAAATTTTTCCATAAACCTATCCTTCTTCTACACCTTACAGAACACAATAAACTTACTCTAGCCCTCGGCATTTTACCTGATCCAAAACCAACAGCCTCAATGTCTGTCTTGCCGCACCATAAGCCTGAAGCTCAAGGTGGCCCTCGCCCTCACTTCAGGGTCAGATGCAAACTCTAAATGTTACTCCACATTCCTGTAAATCTTACTGAACACCTAACCCTAACCCTAGCGCAAAGCCTTGGACTAGATTCTTCACCTACAACATTGATGTCAACTAAGACACATCTTAACTCGGAGCCTGAATTTCACATTCTCAATCACAACAGAAGAGAACCCTTATTCTCTCGGTAACCATCTCTTCCGCAGAGATTTTCTCTTACACATAGCCCTAACCCTCTCCCAGGACCCTTTCACTGAACCGCTACCATCAGCATCGACGTCTGTCATTCGTTCCCACAACCCTGAAGCTCGTTCTGGCCACTGCCCTCTTGTCAGAGTCGGATCAGAACGCTAAATGTCACTCAATTTTCCGCAGACTCCTTACCTTACAACTAATGCCAACCCTATCCCTGGTGCCAGGATCTGACACTTCACCTTCATCATTGATGTCACACTCACTTCACCTTAAACCTTAAACTTATTCTTGCACAAAACCTCACATCAGAGGTGGATCCGAATTCTAACTGCAACCCTATCTCACCCGTACTCCTTATCGAACACATAACCCTAACCCTAGATCTGACCCTTGAACCAGAATCTTCACCTTCACCGTTGCTATCAACTATGACTCCCTTAATCCTCTGACTCGACCTCACACTCACACTCAATTCAGAATTTTTCGCAAATTCTGTCCATAACCATATTTTCTGCATAGACCTTTCCTTACAGAAAACCCTAACCCTAGCCCCGGATCCTTCACCTGAATGCTCACCGTCAGCATTGGAGTCACCGATGCCACATCTTGATGATGAAGTCCAAGCTGGCCTTCACCCACACGTCAGAGTAGGATGCTTAATCTAAACATAACCACATCCACCGCATAAACTTTAGACAATTGCCTAACCCTAACCCTAGCACATTCCTGTGACCTGAGCCTCCAAAATCATCATGGACGTCACCCTTGCCTCAGTGCGACCCAATTGGACAGTTGCCCTAAACTTGGAGAAGGACCCTCAGTCTAAACGTACCAATTGCCTGCCCCTACAGCTTTCCAAAAACCTAAACCTAACACTTCCCCTGGCTCGGGGTCCTGACACCTCACCTTGACCATTGACGTCATCCATGCCTCACCATAAACCTGATCCACCATCTTGCGCACCCTGTCACATCAGACTCAGAAGCTAACTCTATCCGTAAAGAGAATGTTTCTGTATACCAGAGAGAACACAGAATTTTAACCCTGAAACTGATGCCTGGACCTGTATACAGAGTGTCAGCATCGGAGACACCCAGGGATCTCCCAACACGGAAACACAATTTCACAGTCACAGTCACATCAGAGCTAGACCTTAAGTCTTATAATTAACTTATTCTTTCTGTACTAGAGCCCGAACCAGTAATTCTAATCCTAGCCATGACTCTTGGACATGCCCCTTAATCGTAACCATTGGCATCACTCACGCTTCATCGTAATCCTTTACCTCAATCCCGCACTTGCCCTCCCATCAGAGAGAAACCTGAAGCCTTTCCATAACCCTATCCTTCCTATACACCTTACAGAACAAAACTAAACTTACTCTAGCCCTTGGAACTATACCTGAACCGACACCATCAGCTTCAACGTCTGTCATGCCGCACCATAAGCCTGAATCTCAAGGTCGCCGTCACCCTCACGTCAGGGACAGATGCGAACTCTAAATTTAACTGCATAATCCTGTCTATCTTACTGAACACCTAACCCTAACCCTAGTGCCAAGCCCTGGACTAGATTTTTCACCCGCAGCAATGATGTCAACTACGACACATCTTAATTCGGAGCTTGAATCTCACACTCGCACTGACATCAGAAGAGAACCCTAATTCTTTCGGAAACCGTCTTTTCCGCACTGATTTTCTCTTACAGATAACACTAAGCGTATCCCAGGCCCCTTTCACTGAACCGCCACCATCAGCATCGACGTCTGTCATTCCTCCCCATAATCCTGAAACTCATTCTGGACGCTGCCCTCATGTCAGAGTCGGATCAGTACTCTAACTGTCACTCAATCTGCAGCATACTCCTTACCTTACAACTAATGCTGACCCTATCCCTGGTACCGGGATCTGACACTTCACCTTCATCATTGTTGTGACCCTCACTTCACCTTAAACTTAAACTTATTCTTGCACTCACCCTCACAACAGAGGCGGATCCGAATTCTAACTGCAACCCTTCCTCACCCGTACTCCTTATCAAACCCATAACCCTACCCTAGATCTGAACCTTGAATCAGATTATTCACCTTCATCGTTGCTACCCACTATGACACCCTTAATGGTGTGACTCGATCTCACACTCGCCCTCAATTTAGAATTGCACCCTAATTCTGTCCATAAACATATTATCTGCATAAACCTGCATAGACCTTTCCTTACAGAAAACTCTAACCCTGGAACAGGTTCCTTTACCTGCATGCTCACCACCAGCATTGATGTCACCGATGCCATACCTTAATGATGAAGTCCAAACTGGCCTTCACCCACACGTCAGAGTAGGATCCTCTATCTAAACATAACCACATCCATGGCATAAACTAAAACAATTCCCTATCCCTAACCCTAGCACATACCTGTGGCCTGACCATCCATAATCTCCATGGATGTGACCCTTGCCTCATTGTCAGCCTGCGACTGAATTCGACAGTTGCCCTAACCTTGCAGAAGGACCCTCAGTCTAAACCTACCAATACTCTGCCCCTACGGCTTTCCAAAATCCTAACCCTAACCCTAGCCCTGGCTCGTGGTCCTGACACCTCACCTTGACCATTGACGTCAACCATGCCTCACCATAAACCTGATCCACAATCTTGCACTCCCTTTCTCATCAGAACTAGAAGCCAACTCTATCCATAAAGCCACTGTCTCTGCATACCAGAGAGAACAAAAAATTTTAACTCTAAAACTTTTGCCTGGACCTATACACAAAGCGTCATTATCACAAACACCCAGGGATCTCCTCAACACGGAAACGCAAATTCACACTCGCACTCACATCAGAGGTAGACCCTAACCCTAATAATTAACTTATCCTTTCTGCACAACAGCCCTAACCTCTATATTCAAAGCCTAGTGATGACTCTTGGACCTGCCCCTTCACCATAACCGTTGGCATCACCTGCGCTTCATCGTAATCCTAATCTTCAATCCCGAACGTGCCCTCCCATCGGAGAGAAACTCGAAATTTTTCCATAAACCTATCCTTCTTCTACACCTTACAGAACACAATAAACTTACTCTAGCCCTCGGCAATTTACCTGATCCAAAACCAACAGCCTCAATGTCTGTCTTGCCACACCATAAGCCTGAAGCTCAAGGTGGCCCTCGCCCTCACTTCAGGGTCAGATGCAAACTCTAAATGTTACTCCACATTCCTGTAAATCTTACTGAACACCTAACCCTAACCCTAGCGTGAAGCCTTGGACTAGATTCTTCACCTACAACATTGATGTCAACTAAGACACATCTTAACTCGGAGCCTGAATTTCACATTCTCAATCACAACAGAAGAGAACCCTTATTCTCTCGGTAACCGTCTCTTCCGCAGAGATTTTCTCTTACACATAGCCCTAACCCTCTCCCAGGACCCTTTCACTGAACCGCTACCATCAGCATCGACGTCTGTCATTCGTTCCCACAACCCTGAAGCTCGTTCTGGCCACTGTTCTCTTGTCAGAGTGGGATCAGAACGCTAAATGTCACTCAATTTTCCGCAGACTCCTTACCTTACAACTAATGCCAACCCTATCCCTGGTGCCAGGATCTGACACTTCACCTTCATCATTGATGTCACACTCACTTCACCTTAAACCTTAAACTTATTCTTTCACAAAACCTCACATCAGAGGTGGATCCGAATTCTAACTGCAACCCTATCTCACCCGTACTCCTTATCGAACACATAACCCTAACCCTAGATCTGACCCGTGAACCAGAATCTTCACCTTCACCGTTGCTATCATCTATGACTCCCTTAATCCTCTGACTCGATCTCACACTCACACTCAATTCAGAATTTTTCGCAAATTCTGTCCATAACCATATTTTCTGCATAGACCTTTCCTTACAGAAAACCCTAACCCTAGCCCCGGATCCTTAACCTGAATGCTCACCGTCAGCATTGGTGTCACCGATGCCACATCTTGATGATGAAGTCCAAGCTGGCCTTCACCCACACGTCAGAGTAGGATGCTTAATCTAAACATAACCACATCCACCGCATAAACTTTAGACAATTGCCTAACCCTAACCCTAGCACATTCCTGTGACCTGAGCCTCCAAAATCATCATGGACGTCACCCTTGCCTCACTGCGACTCAAATGGACAGTTGCCCTAAACTTGGAGAAGGACCCTCAGTCTAAACGTACCAATTGCCTGCCCCTACAGCTTTCCAAAAACCTAACCCTAACACTACCCCTGGCTCGGGGTCCTGACACCTCACCTTGACCATTGACGTCATCCGTGCCTCACCATAAACCTGATCCACCATCTTGCGCACCCTGTCACATCAGACTCAGAAGCTAACTCTATCCGTAAAGAGAATGTTTCTGTATACCAGAGAGAACACAGAATTTTAACCCTGAAACTGATGCCTGGACCTGTATACAGAGTGTCAGCATCGGAGACACCCAGGCATCTGCCAACACGGAAACACAATTTCACAGTCACAGTCACATCAGAGCTAGACCTTAAGTCTTATAATTAACTTATTCTTTCTGTACTAGAGCCCGAACCAGTAATTCTAACCCTAGCCATGACTCTTGGACATGCCCCTTAATCGTAACCATTGGCATCACTCACGCTTCATCGTAATCCTTTACCTCAATCCCGCACTTGCCCTCCCATCAGAGAGAAACCTGAAGCCTTTCCATACCCCTATCCTTCCTATACACCTTACAGAAAAAAACTAAACTTACTCTAGCCCTTGGAACTATACCTGAACCGACACCATCAGCTTCAACGTCTGTTATGCCGCACCATAAGCCTGAATCTCAAGGTCGCCGTCACCCTCACGTCAGGGACAGATGCGAACTCTAAATGTAACTGCATAATCCTGTCAATCTTACTGAACACCTAACCCTAACCCTAGTGCCAAGCCCTGGACTAGATTTTTCACCCGCAGCAATGATGTCAACTACGACACATCTTAATTCGGAGCTTGAATCTCACACTCGCACTGACATCAGAAGAGAACCCTAATTCTTTCGGAAACCGTCTTTTCCGCACTGATTTTCTCTAACAGATAACCCTAGGCGTATCCCAGGCCCCTTTCACTGAACCGCCACCATCAGCATCGACGTCTGTCATTCCTCCCCATAATCCTGAAGCTCGTTCTGGACGCTGGCCTCATGTCAGAGTCGGATCAGTACTCTAACTGTCACTCAATCTGCAGCATACTCCTTACCTTACAACTAATGCTGACCCTATCCCTGGTACCGGGATCTGACACTTCACCTTCATCATTGTTGTGACCCTCACTTCACCTGAAACTTAAACTTATTCTTGCACTCACCCTCACATCAGAGGCGGATCCGAATTCTAACTGCAACCCTACTTCACCCGTACTCCTTATCAAACCCATAACCCTACCCTAGATCTGAACCTTGAATCAGATTATTCACCTTCATCGTTGCTACCCACTATGACACCCTTAATTTTGTGACTCGATCTCACACTCGCCCTCAATTTAGAATTGCACCTTAATTCTGTCCATAACCATATTATCTGCATAAACCTGCATAGACCTTTCCTTACAGAAAACTCTAACCCTGGAACAGGTTCCTTTACCTGCATGCTCACCACCAGCATTGATGTCACCGATGCCATACCTTAATGATGAAGTCCAAACTGGCCTTCACCCACACGTCAGAGTAGGATCCTCTATCTAAACATAACCACATCCACGGCATAAACTAAAACAATTCCCTATCCCTAACCCTAGCACATACCTGTGGCCTGACCATCCATAATCTCCATGGATGTGACCCTTGCCTCATTGTCAGCCTGCGACTGAATTGGACAGTTGCCCTAACCTTGCAGAAGGACCCTCAGTCTAAACGTACCAATACCCTGCCCCTACGGCTTTCCAAAATCCTAACCCTAACCCTAGCCCTGGCTCGTGGTCCTGACACCTCACCTTGACCATTGACGTCAACCATGCCTCACCATAAACCTGATCCACCATCTTGCACTCCCTTTCTCATCAGAACTAGAAGCCAACTCTATCCATAAAGCCACTGTCTCTGCATACCAGAGAGAACAAAAAATTTTAACTCTAAAACTGGTGCCTGGACCTATACACAAAGCGTCATTATCACAAACACCCAGGAATCTCCTCAACACGGAAACGCAAATTCACACTCGCACTCACATCAGAGATAGACCCTAACCCTAATAATTAACTTATCGTTTCTGCACAACAGCCCTAACCTCTATATTCAAAGCCTAGCCATGACTCTTGGACCTGCCCCTTCACCATAACCGTTGGCATCACCTGCGCTTCATCGTAATCCTAATCTTCAATCCCGAACATGCCCTCCCATCTGAGAGAAACTCGAAATTTTTCCATAAACCTATCCTTCTTCTACACCTTACAGAACACAATAAACTTACTCTAGCCCTCGGCATTTTACCTGATCCAAAACCAACAGCCTCAATGTCTGTCTTGCCGCACCATAAGCCTGAAGCTCAAGGTGGCCCTCGCCCTCACTTCAGGGTCAGATGCAAACTCTAAATGTTACTCCACATTCCTGTAAATCTTACTGAACACCTAACCCTAACCCTAGCGCAAAGCCTTGGACTAGATTCTTCACCTACAACATTGATGTCAACTAAGACACATCTTAACTCGGAGCCTGAATTTCACATTCTCAATCACAACAGAAGAGAACCCTTATTCTCTCGGTAACCATCTCTTCCGCAGAGATTTTCTCTTACACATAGCCCTAACCCTCTCCCAGGACCCTTTCACTGAACCGCTACCATCAGCATCGACGTCTGTCATTCGTTCCCACAACCCTGAAGCTCGTTCTGGCCACTGCCCTCTTGTCAGAGTGGGATCAGAACGCTAAATGTCACTCAATTTTCCGCAGACTCCTTACCTTACAACTAATGCCAACCCTATCCCTGGTGCCAGGATCTGACACTTCACCTTCATCATTGATGTCACACTCACTTCACCTTAAACCTTAAACTTATTCTTGCACAAAACCTCACATCAGAGGTGGATCCGAATTCTAACTGCAACCCTATCTCACCCGTACTCCTTATCGAACACATAACCCTAACCCTAGATCTGACCCTTGAACCAGAATCTTCACCTTCACCGTTGCTATCAACTATGACTCCCTTAATCCTCTGTCTCGATCTCACACTCACACTCAATTCGGAATTTTTCGCAAATTCTGTCCATAACCATATTTTCTGCATAGACCTTTCCTTACAGAAAACCCTAACCCTAGCCCCGGATCCTTAACCTGAATGCTCACCGTCAGCATCGGTGTCACCGATGCCACATCTTGATGATGAAGTCCAAGCTGGCCTTCACCCACACGTCAGAGTAGGATGCTTAATCTAAACATAACCACATCCACCGCATAAACTTTAGACAATTGCCTAACCCTAACCCTAGCACATTCCTGTGACCTGAGCCTCCAAAATCATCATGGACGTCACCCTTGCCTCACTGCGACTCAATTGGACAGTTGCCCTAAACTTGGAGAAGGACCCTCAGTCTAAACGTACCAATTGCCTGCCCCTACAGCTTTCCAAAAACCTAACCCTAACACTACCCCTGGCTCGGGGTCCTGACACCTCACCTTGACCATTGACGTCATCCATGCCTCACCATAAACCTGATCCACCATCTTGCGCACCCTGTCACATCAGACTCAGAAGCTAACTCTATCCGTAAAGAGAATGTTTCTGTATACCAGAGAGAACACAGAATTTTAACCCTGAAACTGATGTCTGGACCTGTATACAGAGTGTCAGCATCGGAGACACCCAGGGATCTCCCAACACGGAAACACAATTTCACAGTCACAGTCACATCAGAGCTAGACCTTAAGTCTTATAATTAACTTATTCTTTCTGTACTAGAGCCCGAACCAGTAATTCTAACCCTAGCCATGACTCTTGGACATGCGCCTTAATCGTAACCATTGGCATCACTCACGCTTCATCGTAATCCTTTACCTCAATCCCGCACTTGCCCTCCCATCAGAGAGAAACCTGAAGCCTTTCATAACCCTATCCTTCCTATACACCTTACAGAACAAAACTAAACTTACTCTAGCCCTTGGAACTATACCTGAACCGACACCATCAGCTTCAACGTCTGTCATGCCGCACCATAAGCCTGAATCTCAAGGTCGCCGTCACCCTCACGTCAGGGACAAATGCGAACTCTAAATTTAACTGCATAATCCTGTCAATCTTACTGAACACCTAACCCTAACCCTAGTGCCAAGCCCTGGACTAGATTTTTCACCCGCAGCAATGATGTCAACTACGACACATCTTAATTCGGAGCTTGAATCTCACACTCGCACTGACATCAGAAGAGAACCCTAATTCTTTCGGAAACCGTCTTTTCCGCACTGATTTTCTCTTACAGATAACACTAAGCGTATCCCTGGCCACTTTCACTGAACCGCCACCATCAGCATCGACGTCTGTCATTCCTCCCCATAATCCTGAAGCTCGTTCTGGACGCTGCCCTCATGTCAGAGTCGGATCAGTACTCTAACTGTCACTCAATCTGCAGCATACTCTTTACCTTACAACTAATGCTGACCCTATCCCTGGTACCGGGATCTGACACTTCACCTTCATCATTGTTGTGACCCTCACTTCACCTGAAACTTAAACTTATTCTTTCACTCACCCTCACAACAGAGGCGGATCCGAATTCTAACTGCAACCCTTCCTCACCCGTACTCCTTATCAAACCCATAACCCTACCCTAGATCTGAACCTTGAATCAGATTATTCACCTTCATCGTTGCTACCCACTATGACACCCTTAATGGTGTGACTCGATCTCACACTCGCCCTCAATTTAGAATTGCACCCTAATTCTGTCCATAACCATATTATCTGCATAAACCTGCATAGACCTTTCCTTACAGAAAACTCTAACCCTGGAACAGGTTCCTTTACCTGCATGCTCACCACCAGCATTGATGTCACCGATGCCATACCTTAATGATGAAGTCCAAACTGGCCTTCACCCACACGTCAGAGTAGGATCCTCTATCTAAACATAACCACATCCACGGCATAAACTAAAACAATTCCCTATCCCTAACCCTAGCACATACCTGTGGCGTGACCATCCATAATCTCCATGGATGTGACCCTTGCCTCATTGTCAGCCTGCGACTGAATTGGACAGTTGCCCTAACCTTGCAGAAGGACCCTCAGTCTAAACGTACCAATACCCTGCCCCTACGGCTTTCCAAAATCCTAACCCTAACCCTAGCCCTGGCTCGTGGTCCTGACACCTCACCTTGACCATTGACGTCAACCATGCCTCACCATAAACCTGATCCACCATCTTGCACTCCCTTTCTCATCAGAACTAGAAGCCAACTCTATCCATAAAGCCACTGTCTCTGCATACCAGAGAGAACAAAAAATTTTAACTCTAAAACTGGTGCCTGGACCTATACACAAAGCGTCTTTATCACAAACACCCAGGGATCTCCTCAACACGGAAACGCAAATTCACACTCGCACTCACATCAGAGGTAGTCCCTAACCCTAATAATTAACTTATCGTTTCTGCACAACAGCCCTAACCTCTATATTCAAAGCCTAGCCATGACTCTTGGACCTGCCCCTTCACCATAACCGTTGGCATCACCTGCGCTTCATCGTAATCCTAATCTTCAATCCCGAACGTGCCCTCCCATCGGAGAGAAACTCGAAATTTTTCCATAAACCTATCCTTCTTCTACACCTTACAGAACACAATAAACTTACTCTAGCCCTCGGCATTTTACCTGATCCAAAACCAACAGCCTCAATGTCTGTCTTGCCGCACCATAAGCCTGAAGCTCAAGGTGGCCCTCGCCCTCACTTCAGGGTCAGATGCAAACTCTAAATGTTACTCCACATTCCTTTAAATCTTACTGAACACCTAACCCTAACCCTAGCGCGAAGCCTTGGACTAGATTCTTCACCTACAACATTGATGTCAACTAAGACACATCTTAACTCGGAGCCTGAATTTCACATTCTCAATCACAACAGAAGAGAACCCTTATTCTCTCGGTAACCGTCTCTTCTGCAGAGATTTTCTCTTACACATAGCCCTAACCCTCTCCCAGGACCCTTTCACTGAACCGCTACCATCAGCATCGACGTCTGTCATTCGTTCCCACAACCCTGAAGCTCGTTCTGGCCACTGCCCTCTTGTCAGAGTCGGATCAGAACGCTAAATGTCACTCAATTTTCCGCAGACTCCTTACCTTACAACTAATGCCAACCCTATCCCTGGTGCCAGGATCTGACACTTCACCTTCATCATTGATGTCACACTCACTTCACCTTAAACCTTAAACTTATTCTTGCCCAAAACCTCACATCAGAGGTAGATCCGAATACTAACTGCAACCCTATCTCACCCGTACTCCTTATGGAACACATAACCCTAACCCTAGATCTGACCCTTGACCCAGAATCTTCACCTTCACCGTTGCTATCAACTATGACTCCCTTAATCCTCTGACTCGATCTCACACTCACACTCAATTCAGAATTTTTCGCAAATTCTGTCCATAACCAAATTTTCTGCATAGACCTTTCCTTACAGAAAACCCTAACCCTAGCCCCGGATCCTTAACTTGAATGCTCACCGTCAGCATCGGTGTCACAGATGCCACATCTTGATGATGAAGTCCAAGCTGGCCTTCACCCACACGTCAGAGTAGGATGCTTAATCTAAACATAACCACATCCACCGCATAAACTTTAGACAATTGCCTAACCCTAACCCTAGCACATTCCTGTGACCTGAGCCTCCAAAATCATCATGGACGTCACCCTTGCCTCACTGCGACTCAATTGGACAGTTGCCCTAAACTTGGAGAAGGACCCTCAGTCTAAACGTACAAATTGCCTGCCCCTACAGCTTTCCAAAAACCTAACCCTAACACTACCCCTGGCTCGGGGTCCTGACACCTCACCTTGACCATTGACGTCATCCATGCCTCACCATAAACCTGATCCACCATCTTGCGCACCCTGTCACATCAGACTCAGAAGCTAACTCTATCCGTGAAGAGAATGTTTCTGTATACCAGAGAGAACACAGAATTTTAACCCTGAAACTGATGCCTGGACCTGTAGACAGAGTGTCAGCATCGGAGACACCCAGGGATCTCCCAACACGGAAACACAATTTGACAGTCACAGTCACATCAGAGCTAGACCTTAAGTCTTATAATTAACTTATTCTTTCTGTACTAGAGCCCGAACCAGTAATTCTAACCCTAGCCATGACTCTTGGACATGCCCCTTAATCGTAGCCATTGGCATCACTCACAGTTCATCGTAATCCTTTACCTCAATCCCGCACTTGCCCTCCCATCAGAGAGAAACCTGAAGCCTTTCCATAACCCTATCCTTCCTGTACACCTTACAGAACAAAACTAAACTTACTCTAGCCCTTGGAACTATACCTGAACCGACACCATCAGCTTCAACGTCTGTCATGCCGCACCATAAGCCTGAATCTCAAGGTCGCCGTCACCCTCATGTCAGGGACAGATGCGAACTCTAAATGTAACTGCATAATCCTGTCAATCTTACTGAACACCTAACCCTAACCCTAGTGCCAAGCCCTGGACTAGATTTTTCACCCGCAGCAATGATGTCAACTACGACACATCTTAATTCGGAGCTTGAATCTCACACTCGCACTGACATCAGAAGAGAACCCTAATTCTTTCGGAAACCGTCTTTTCCGCACTGATTTTCTCTAACAGATAACCATAGGCGTATCCCAGGCCCCTTTCACTGAACCGCCACCATCAGCAAAGACGTCTGTCATTCCTCCCCATAATCCTGAAACTCGTTCTGGACGCTGGCCTCATGTCAGAGTCGGATCAGTTCTCTAACTGTCACTCAATCTTCAGCATACTCCTTACCTTACAACTAATGCTGACCCTATCTCTGGTACCGGGATCTGACACTTCACCTTCATCATTGTTGTGAACCTCACTTCACCTGAAACTTAAACTTATTCTTGCACTCACCCTCAAATCAGAGGCAGATTCGAATTCTAACTGCAACCCTACTTCACCCGTACTCCTTATCAAACCCATAACCCTACCCTAGATCTGAACCTTGAATCAGATTATTCACCTTCATCATTGCTACCCACTATGACACCCTTAATGGTGTGACTCGATCTCACACTCGCCCTCAATTTAGAATTGCACCTTAATTCTGTCCATAACCATATTATCTGCATAAACCTGCATAGACTGTTCCTTACAGAAAACTCTAACCCTGGAACAGGTTCCTTTACCTGCATGCTCACCACCAGCATTGATGTCACCGATGCCATACCTTAATGATGAAGTCCAAACTGGCCTTCACCCACACGTCAGAGTAGGATCCTCTATCTAAACATAACCACGTCCACGGCATAAACTAAAACAATTCCCTATCCCTAACCCTAGCACATACCTGTGGCCTGACCATCCATAATCTCCATGGATGTGACCCTTGCCTCATTGTCAGCCTGCGACTGTATTGGACAGTTGCCCTAACCTTGCAGAAGGACACTCCGTCTAAACGTACCAATACCCTGCCCCTACGGCTTTCCAAAATCCTAACCCTAACCCTAGCCCTGGCTCGTGGTCCTGACACCTCACCTTGACCATTGACGTCAACCATGCCTCACCATAAACCTGATCCACCATCTTGCACTCCCTTTCTCATCAGAACTAGAAGCCAACTCTATCCATAAAGCCACTGTCTCTGCATACCAGAGAGAACAAAAAATTTTAACTCTAAAACTGGTGCCTGGACCTATACACAAAGCGTCATTATCACAAACACCCAGGGATCTCCTCAACACGGAAACGCAAATTCACACTCGCACTCACATCAGAGGTAGACCCTAACCCTAATAATTAACTTATCCTTTCTGCACAACAGCCCTAACCTCTATATTCAAAGCCTAGCCATGACTCTTGGACCTGCCCCTTCACCATAACCGTTGGCATCACCTGCGCTTCATCGTAATCCTAATCTTCAATCCCGAACGTGCCCTCCCATCGGAGAGAAACTCGAAATTTTTCCATAAACCTATCCTTCTTCTACACCTTACAGAACACAATAAACTTACTCTAGCCCTCGGCATTTTACCTGATCCAAAACCAACAGCCTCAATGTCTGTCTTGCCGCACCATAAGCCTGAAGCTCAAGGTGGCCCTCGCCCTCACTTCAGGGTCAGATGCAAACTCTAAATGTTACTCCACATTCCTGTAAATCTTACTGAACACCAAACCCTAACCCTAGCGCGAAGCCTTGGACTAGATTCTTCACCTACAACATTGATGTCAACTAAGACACATCTTAACTCGGAGCCTGAATTTCACATTCTCTATCACAACAGAAGAGAACCCTTATTCTCTCGGTAACCATCTCTTCCGCAGAGATTTTCTCTTACACATAGCCCTAACCCTCTCCCAGGACCCTTTCACTGAACCGCTACCATCAGCATCGACGTCTGTCATTCGTTCCCACAACCCTGAAGCTCGTTCTGGCCACTGCCCTCTTGTCAGAGTGGGATCAGAACGCTAAATGTCACTCAATTTTCCGCAGACTCCTTACCTTACAACTAATGCCAACCCTATCCCTGGTGCCAGGATCTGACACTTCACCTTCATCATTGATGTCACACTCACTTCACCTTAAATCTTAAACTTATTCTTGCACAAAACCTCACATCAGAGGTGGATCCGAATTCTAACTGCAACCCTATCTCACCCGTACACCTTATCGAACACATAACCCTAACCCTAGATCTGACCCTTGAACCAGAATCTTCACCTTCACCGTTGCTATCAACTATGACTCCCTTAATCCTCTGACTCGATCTCACTCTCACACTCAATTCAGAATTTTTCGCAAATTCTGTCCATAACCATATTTTCTGCATAGACCTTTCCTTACAGAAAACCCTAACCCTAGCCCCGGATCCTTAACCTGAATGCTCACCGTCAGCATCGGTGTCACCGATGCCACATCTTGATGATGAAGTCCAAGCTGGCCTTCACCCACACGTCAGAGTAGGATGCTTAATCTAAACATAACCACATCCACCGCATAAACTTTAGACAATTGCCTAACCCTAACCCTAGCACATTCCTGTGACCTGAGCCTCCAAAATCATCATGGACGTCACCCTTGCCTCACTGCGACTCAATTGGACAGTTGCCCTAAACTTGGAGAAGGACCCTCAGTCTAAACGTACAAATTGCCTGCCCCTACAGCTTTCCAAAAACCTAACCCTAACACTACCCCTGGCTCGGGGTCCTGACACCTCACCTTGACCATTGACGTCATCCATGCCTCACCATAAACCTGATCCACCATCTTGCGCACCCTGTCACATCAGACTCAGAAGCTAACTCTATCCGTAAAGAGAATGTTTCTGTATACCAGAGAGAACACAGAATTTTAACCCTGAAACTGATGCCTGGACCTGTAGACAGAGTGTCAGCATCGGATACACCCAGGGATCTCCCAACACGGAAACACAATTTGACAGTCACAGTCACATCAGAGCTAGACCTTAAGTCTTATAATTAACTTATTCTTTCTGTACTAGAGCCCGAACCAGTAATTCTAACCCTAGCCATGACTCTTGGACATGCCCCTTAATCGTAGCCATTGGCATCACTCACACTTCATCGTAATCCTTTACCTCAATCCCGCACTTGCCCTCCCATCAGAGAGAAACCTGAAGCCTTTCCATAACCCTATCCTTCCTGTACACCTTACAGAACAAAACTAAACTTACTCTAGCCCTTGGAACTATACCTGATCCGACACCATCAGCTTCAACGTCTGTCATGCCGCACCATAAGCCTGAATCTCAAGGTCACCGTCACCCTCACGTCAGGGACAGATGCGAACTCTAAATTTAACTGCATAATCCTGTCAATCTTACTGAACACCTAACCCTAACCCTAGTGCCAAGCCCTGGACTAGATTTTTCACCCGCAGCAATGATGTCAACTACGACACGTCTTAATTCGGAGCTTGAATCTCACACTCGCACTGACATCAGAAGAGAACCCTAATTCTTTCGGAAACCGTCTTTTCTGCTCTGATTTTCTCTTACAGATAACACTAAGCGTATCCCAGGCCCCTTTCACTGAACCGCCACCATCAGCATCGACGTCTGTCATTCCTCCCCATAATCCTGAAGCTCGTTCTGGACGCTGCCCTCATGTCAGAGTCGGATCAGTACTCTAACTGTCACTCAATCTGCAGCATACTCCTTACCTTACAACTAATGCTGACCCTATCCCTGGTACCGGGATCTGACACTTCACCTTCATCATTGTTGTGACCCTCACTTCACCTGAAACTTAAACTTATTCTTGCACTCACCCTCACAACAGAGGCGGATCCGAATTCTAACTGCAACCGTTCCTCCCCCGTACTCCTTATCAAACCCATAACCCTACCCTAGATCTGAACCTTGAATCAGATTATTCACCTTCATCGTTGCTACCCACTATGACACCCTTAATGGTGTGACTCGATCTCACACTCGCCCTCAATTTAGAATTGCACCCTAATTCTGTCCATAACCATATTATCTGCATAAACCTGCATAGACCTTTCCTTACAGAAAACTCTAACCCTGGAACAGGTTCCTTTACCTGCATGCTCACCACCAGCATTGATGTCACCGATGCCATACCTTAATGATGAAGTCCAAACTGGCCTTCACCCACACGTCAGAGTAGGATCCTCTATCTAAACATAACCACATCCATGGCATAAACTAAAACAATTCCCTATCCCTAACCCTAGCACATACCTGTGGCTTGACCATCCATAATCTCCATGGATGTGACCCTTGCCTCATTGTCAGCCTGCGACTGAATTCGACAGTTGCCCTAACCTTGCAGAAGGACCCTCAGTCTAAACCTACCAATATTCTGCCCCTACGGCTTTCCAAAATCCTAACCCTAACCCTAGCCCTGGCTCGTGGTCCTGACACCTCACCTTGACCATTGACGTAAACCATGCCTCACCATAAACCTGATCCACCATCTTGCACTCCCTTTCTCATCAGAACTAGAAGCCAACTCTATCCATAAAGCCACTGTCTCTGCATACCAGAGAGAACAAAAAATTTTAACTCTAAAACTGGTGCCTGGACCTATACACAAAGCGTCATTATCACAAACACCCAGGGATCTCCTCAACACGGAAACGCAAATTCACACTCGCACTCACATCAGAGGTAGACCCTAACCCTAATAATTAACTTATCCTTTCTGCACAACAGCCCTAACCTCTATATTCAAAGCCTAGCCATGACTCTTGGACCTGCCCCTTCACCATAACCGTTGGCATCACCTGCGCTTCATCGTAATCCTAATCTTCAATCCCGAATGTGCCCTCCCATCGGAGAGAAACTCGAAATTTTTCCATAAACCTATCCTTCTTCTACACCTTACAGAACACAATAAACTTACTCTAGCCCTCGGCATTTTACCTGATCCAAAACCAACAGCCTCAATGTCTGTCTTGCCGCACCATAAGCCTGAAGCTCAAGGTGGCCCTCGCCCTCACTTCAGGGTCAGATGCAAACTCTAAATGTTACTCCACATTCCTGTAAATCTTACTGAACACCTAAACCTAACCCTAGCGCGAAGCCTTGGACTAGATTCTTCACCTACAACATTGATGTCAACTAAGACACATCTTAACTCGGAGCCTGAATTTCACATTCTCAATCACAACAGAAGAGAACCCTTATTCTCTCGGTAACCGTCTCTTCCGCAGAGATTTTCTCTTACACATAGCCCTAACCCTCTCCCAGGACCCTTTCACTGAACCGCTACCATCAGCATCGACGTCTGTCATTCGTTCCCACAACCCTGAAGCTCGTTCTGGCCACTGCCCTCTTGTCAGAGTCGGATCAGGACGCTAAATGTCACTCAATTTTCCGCAGACTCCTTACCTTACAACTAATGCCAACCCTATCCCTGGTGCCAGGATCTGACACTTCACCTTCATCATTGATGTCACACTCACTTCACCTTAAACCTTAAACTTATTCTTGCACAAAACCTCACATCAGAGGTGGATCTGAATTCTAACTGCAACCCTATCTCACCCGTACTCCTTATCGAACACATAACCCTAACCCTAGATCTGACCCTTGAACCAGAATCTTCACCTTCACCGTTGCTATCAACTATGACTCCCTTAATCCTCTGACTCGATCTCACACTCACACTCAATTCAGAATTTTTCGCAAATTCTGTCCATAACCATATTTTCTGCATAGACCTTTCCTTACAGAAAACCCTAACCCTAGCCCCGGATCCTTAACCTGAATGCTCACCGTCAGCATCGGTGTCACCGATGCCACATCTTGATGATGAAGTCCAAGCTGGCCTTCACCCACACGTCAGAGTAGGATGCTTAATCTAAACATAACCACATCCACCGCATAAACTTTAGACAATTGCCTAACCCTAACCCTAGCACATTCCTGTGACCTGAGCCTCCAAAATCATCATGGACGTCACCCTTGCCTCACTGCGACTCAATTGGACAGTTGCCCTAAACTTGGAGAAGGACCCTCAGTCTAAACGTACCAATTGCCTGCCCCTACAGCTTTCCAAAAACCTAACCCTAACACTACCCCTGGCTCGGGGTCCTGACACCTCACCTTGACCATTGACGTCATCCGTGCCTCACCATAAACCTGATCCACCATCTTGCGCACCCTGTCACATCAGACTGAGTAGCTAACTCTATCCGTAAAGAGAATGTTTCTGTATACCAGAGAGAACACAGAATTTTAACCCTGAAACTGATGCCTGGACCTGTAGACAGAGTGTCAGCATCGGAGACACCCAGGGATCTCCCAACACGGAAACACAATTTCACAGTCACAGTCACATCAGAGCTAGACCTTAAGTCTTATAATTAACTTATTCTTTCTGTACTAGAGCCCGAACCAGTAATTCAAACCCTAGCCATGACTCTTGGACATGCCCCTTAATCGTAACCATTGGCATCACTCACGCTTCATCGTAATCCTTTACCTCAATCCCGCACTTGCCCTCCCATCAGAGAGAAACCTGAAGCCTTTCCATAACCCTATCCTTCCTGTACACCTTACAGAACAAAACTAAACTTACTCTAGCCCTTGGAACTATACCTGAACCGACACCATCAGCTTCAACGTCTGTCATGCCGCACCATAAGCCTGAATCTCAAGGTCGCCGTCACCCTCACGTCAGGGACAGATGCGAACTCTAAATGTAACTGCATAATCCTGTCAATCTTACTGAACACCTAACCCTAACCCTAGTGCCAAGCCCTGGACTAGATTTTTCACCCGCAGCAATGATGTCAACTACGACACATCTTAATTCGGAGCTTGAATCTCACACTCGCACTGACATCAGAAGAGAACCCTAATTCTTTCGGAAACCGTCTTTTCCGCACTGATTTTCTCTTACAGATAACCCTAAGCGTATCCCAGGCCCCTTTCACTGTACCGCCACCATCAGCATCGACGTCTGTCATTCCTCCCCATAATCCTGAAGCTCATTCTGGACGCTGCCCTCATGTCAGAGTCGGATCAGTACTCTAACTGTCACTCAATCTGCAGCATACTCCTTACCTTACAACTAATGCTGACCCTATCCCTGGTACCGGGATCTGACACTTCACCTTCATCATTGTTGTGACCCTCACTTCACCTGAAACTTAAACTTATTCTTGCACTCACCCTCACATCAGAGGCGGATCCGAATTCCAACTGCAACCCTACCTCACCCGTACTCCTTATCAAACCCATAACCCTACCCTAGATCTGAACCTTGAATCAGATTATTCACCTTCATCGTTGCTACCCACTATGACACCCTTAATGGTGTGACTCGATCTCACACTCGCCCTCAATTTAGAATTGCACCCTAATTCTGTCCATAACCATATTATCTGCATAAACCTGCATAGACCTTTCCTTACAGAAAACTCTAACCCTGGAACAGGTTCCTTTACCTGCATGCTCACCACCAGCATTGATGTCACCGATGCCATACCTTAATGATGAAGTCCAAACTGGCCTTCACCCACACGTCAGAGTAGGATCCTCTATCTAAACATAACCACATCCACGGCATAAACTAAAACAATTCCCTATCCCTAACCCTAGCACATACCTGTGGCCTGACCATCCATAATCTCCATGGATGTGACCCTTGCCTCATTGTCAGCCTGCGACTGAATTGGACAGTTGCCCTAACCTTGCAGAAGGACCCTCAGTCTAAACCTACCAATACCCTGCCCCTACGGCTTTCCAAAATCCTAACCCTAACCCTAGCCCTGGCTCGTGGTCCTGACACCTCACCTTGACCATTGACGTCAAACATGCCTCACCATAAACCTGATCCACCATCATGCACTCCCTTTCTCATCAGAACTAGAAGCCAACTCTATCCATAAAGCCACTGTCTCTGCATACCAGAGAGAACAAAAAATTTTAACTCTAAAACTGGTGCCTGGACCTATACACAAAGCGTCATTATCACAAACACCCAGGGATCTCCTCAACACGGAAACGCAAATTCACACTCGCACTCACATCAGAGGTAGACCCTAACCCTAATAATTAACTTATCCTTTCTGCACAACAGCCCTAACCTCTATATTCAAAGCCTAGCCATGACTCTTGGACCTGCCCCTTCACCATAACCGTTGGCATCACCTGCGCTTCATCGTAATCCTAATCTTCAATCCCGAACGTGCCCTCCCATCGGAGAGAAACTCGAAATTTTTCCATAAACCTATCCTTCTTCTACACCTTACAGAACACAATAAACTTACTCTAGCCCTCGGCATTTTACCTGATCCAAAACCAACAGCCTCAATGTCTGTCTTGCCGCACCATAAGCCTGAAGCTCAAGGTGGCCCTCGCCCTCACTTCAGGGTCAGATGCAAACTCTAAATGTTACTCCACATTCCTGTAAATCTTACTGAACACCTAACCCTAACCCTAGCGCGAAGCCTTGGACTAGATTCTTCACCTACAACATTGATGTCAACTAAGACACATCTTAACTCGGAGCCTGAATTTCACATTCTCAATCACAACAGAAGAGAACCCTTATTCTCTCGGTAACCGTCTCTTCCGCAGAGATTTTCTCTTACACATAGCCCTAACCCTCTCCCAGGACCCTTTCACTGAACCGCTACCATCAGCATCGATGTCTGTCATTCGTTCCCACAACCCTGAAGCTCGTTCTGGCCACTGCCCTCTTGTCAGAGTCGGATCAGAACGCTAAATGTCACTCAATTTTCCGCAGACTCCTTACCTTACAACTAATGCCAACCCTATCCCTGGTGCCAGGATCTGACACTTCACCTTCATCATTGATGTCACACTCACTTCACCTTAAACCTTAAACTTATTCTTGCACAAAACCTCACATCAGAGGTGGATCCGAATTCTAACTGCAACCCTATCTCACCCGTACTCCTTATCGAACACATAACCCTAACCCTAGATCTGACCCTTGAAGCAGAATCTTCACCTTCACCGTTGCTATCAACTATGACTCCCTTAATCCTCTGACTCGATCTCACACTCACACTCAATTCAGAATTTTTCGCAAATTCTGTCCATAACCATATTTTCTGCATAGAACTTTCCTTACAGAAAACCCTAACCCTAGCCCCGGATCCTTAACCTGAATGCTCACCGTCAGCATCGGTCACACCGATGCAACATCTTGATGATGAAGTCCAAGCTGGCCTTCACCCACACGTCAGAGTAGGATGCTTAATCTAAACATAACCACATCCACCGCATAAACTTTAGACAATTGCCTAACCCTATCCCTAGCACATTCCTGTGACCTCAGCCTCCAAAATCATCATGGACGTCACCCTTGCCTCACTGCGACTCAATTGGACAGTTGCCCTAAACTTGGAGAAAGACCCTCAGTCTAAACGTACCAATTGCCTGCCCCTACAGCTTTCCAAAAACCTAACCCTAACACTACCCCTGGCTCGGGGTCCTGACACCTCACCTTGACCATTGACGTCATCCATGCCTCACCATAAACCTGATCCACCATCTTGCGCACCCTGTCACATCAGACTCAGAAGCTAACTCTATCCGTAAAGAGAATGTTTCTGTATACCAGAGAGAACACAGAATTTTAACCCTGAAACTGATGCCTGGACCTGTATACAGAGTGTCAGCATCGGAGACACCCAGGGATCTCCCAACACGGAAACACAATTTCACAGTCACAGTCACATCAGAGCTAGACCTTAAGTCTTATAATTAACTTATTCTTTCTGTACTAGAGCACGAACCAGTATTTCTAACCCTAGCCATGACTCTTGGACATGCCCCTTAATCGTAAACATCGGCATCACTCACGTTTCATCGTAATCCTTTACCTCAATCCCGCACTTGCCCTCCCATCAGAGAGAAACCTGAAGACTTTCCATAACCCTATCCTTCCTGTACACCTTACAGAACAAAACTAAACTTACTCTAGCCCTTGGAACTATACCTGAACCGACACCATCAGCTTCAACGTCTGTCATGCCGCACCATAAGCCTGAATCTCAAGGTCGCCGTCACCCTCACGTCAGGGACAGATGCGAACTCTAAATGTAACTGCATAATCCTGTCAATCGTACTGAACACCTAACCCTAACCCTAGTGCCAAGCCCTGGACTAGATTTTGCACCCGCAGCAATGATGTCAACTACGACACATCTTAATTCGGAGCTTGAATCTCACACTCGCACTGACATCATAAGAGAACCCTAATTCTTTCGGAAACCGTCTTTTCCGCACTGATTTTCTCTTACAGATAACCCTAAGCGTATCCCAGGCCCCTTTCACTGAACCGCCACCATCAGCATCGACGTCTGTCATTCCTCCCCATAATCCTGAAGCTCGTTCTGGACGCTGCCCTCATGTCAGAGTCGGATCAGTACTCTAACTGTCACTCAATCTGCAGCATACTCCTTACCTTACAACTAATGCTGACCCTATCCCTGGTACCGGGATCTGACACTTCACCTTCATCATTGTTGTGACCCTCACTTCACCTGAAACTTAAACTTATTCTTGCACTCACACTCACATCAGAGGCGGATCCGTATTCTAACTGCAACCCTACCTCACCCATACTCCTTATCAAACCCATAACCCTACCCTAGATCTGAACCTTGAATCAGATTATTCACCTTCATCGTTGCTACCCACTATGACACCCTTAATGGTGTGACTCGATCTCACACTCGCCCTCAATTTAGAATTGCACCCTAATTCTGTCCATAACCATATTATCTGCATAAACCTGCATAGACCTTTCCTTACAGAAAACTCTAACCCTGGAACAGGTTCCTTTACCTGCATGCTCACCACCAGCATTGATGTCACCGATGCCATACCTTAATGATGAAGTCCAAACTGGCCTTCACCCACACGTCAGAGTAGGATCCTCTATCTAAACATAACCACATCCACGGCATAAACTAAAACAATTCCCTATCCCTAACCCTAGCACATACCTGTGGCCTGACCATCCATAATCTCCATGGATGTGACCCTTGCCTCATTGTCAGCCTGCGACTGAATTGGACAGTTGCCCTAACCTTGCAGAAGGACCCTCAGTCTAAACGTACCAATACCGTGCCCCTACGGCTTTCCAAAATCCTAACCCTAACCCTAGCCCTGGCTCGTGGTCCTGACACCTCACCTTGACCATTGACGTCAAACATGCCTCACCATAAACCTGATCCACCATCTTGCACTCCCTTTCTCATCCGAACTAGAAGCCAACTCTATCCATAAAGCCACTGTCTCTGCATACCAGAGAGAACAGAAAATTTTAACTCTAAAACTGGTGCCTGGACCTACACACAAAGCGTCATTATCACAAACACCCAGGGATCTCCTCAACACGGAAACGCAAATTCACACTCGCACTCACATCAGAGGTAGACCCTAACGCTAATAATTAACTTATCCTTTCTGCACCACAGCCCTAACCTCTATATTCAAAGCCTAGCCATGACTCTTGGACCTGCCCCTTCACCATAACCGTTGGCATCACCTGCGCTTCATCATAATCCTAATCTTCAATCCCGAACGTGCCCTCCCATCGGAGAGAAACTCGAAATTTTTCCATAAACCTATCCTTCTTCTACACCTTACAGAACACAATAAACTTACTCTAGCCCTCGGCATTTTACCTGATCCAAAACCAACAGCCTCAATGTCTGTCTTGCCGCACCATAAGCCTGAAGCTCAAGGTGGCCCTCGCCCTCACTTCAGGGTCAGATGCAAACTCTAAATGTTACTCCACATTCCTATAAATCTTACTGAACACCCAACCCTAACCCTAGCGCGAAGCCTTGGACTAGATTCTTCACCTACAACATTGATGTCAACTAAGACACATCTTAACTCGGAGCCTGAATTTCACATTCTCAATCACAACAGAAGAGAACCCTTATTCTCTCGGTAACCGTCTCTTCCGCAGAGATTTTCTCTTACACATAGCCCTAACCCTCTCCCAGGACACTTTCACTGAACCGCTACCATCAGCATCGACGTCTGTCATTCGTTCCCACAACCCTGAAGCTCGTTCTGGCCACTGCCCTCTTGTCAGAGTCGGATCAGAACGCTTAATGTCACTCAATTTTCCGCAGACTCCTTACCTTACAACTAATGCCAACCCTATCCCTGGTGCCAGGATCTGACACTTCACCTTCATCATTGATGTCACACTCACTTCACCTTAAACCTTAAACTTATTCTTGCACAAAACCTCACATCAGAGTTGGATCCGAATTCTAACTGCAACCCTATCTCACCCGTACTCCTTATCGAACATATAACACTAACCCTAGATCTGACCCTTGAACCAGAATCTTCACCTTCACCGTTGCTATCAACTATGACTCCCTTAATCCTCTGACTCGATCTCACACTCACACTCAATTCAGAATTTTTCGCAAATTCTGTCCATAACCATATTTTCTGCATAGACCTCTCCTTACAGAAAACCCTAACCCTAGCCCCGGATCCTTAACCTGAATGCTCACCGTCAGCATTGGTGTCACCGATGCCACATCTTGATGATGAAGTCCAAGCAGGCCTTCACCCACACGTCAGAGTAGGATGCTTAATCTAAACATAACCACATCCACCACATAAAATTTAGACAATTGCCTAACCCTAACCCTAGCACATTCCTGTGACCTGAGCCTCCAAAATCATCATGGACGTCACCCTTGCCTCACTGCGACTCAGTTGGACAGTTGCCCTAAACTTGGAGAAGGACCCTCAGTCTAAACGTACCAATTGCCTGCCCCTACAGCTTTCCAAAGACCTAACCCTAACACTACCCCTGGCTCGGGCTCCTGAGACCTCACCTTGACCATTGACGTCATCCATGCCTCACCATAAACCTGATCCACCATCTTGCGCACCGTGTCATATCAGACTCAGAAGCTATCTCTATCCGTAAAGAGAATGTTTCTGTATACCAGAGAGAACACAGAATTTTAACCCTGCAACTGATGCCTGGACCTGTATACAGTGTGTCAGCATCGGAGACACCCAGGGATCTCCCAACACGGAAACACAATTTCACAGTCACAGTCACATCAGAGCTAGACCTTAAGTCTTATAATTAACTTATTCTTTCTGTACTAGAGCCCGAACCAGTAATTCTAACCCTAGCCATGACTCTTGGACATGCCCCTTAATCAAAACCATTGGCATCACTCACGCTTCATCGTAATCCTTTACCTCAATCCCGCACTTGCCCTCCCATCAGAGAGAAACCTGAAGCCTTTCCATAACCCTATCCTTCCTGTACACCTTACAGAACAAAACTAAACTTACTCTATCCCTTGGAACTATACCTGAACCGACACCATCAGCTTCAACGTCTGTCATGCCGCACCATAAGCCTGAATCTCAAGGTCGCCGTCACCCTCACGTCAGGGACAGATGCGAACTCTAAATGTAACTGCATAATCCTGTCAATCTTACTGAACACCTAACCCTAAACCTAGTGCCAAGCCCTGGACTAGATTTTTCACCCGCAGCAATGATGTCAACTACGACACATCTTAATTCGGAGCTTGAATCTCACACTCACACTGACATCAGAAGAGAACCCTAATTCTTTCGGAAACCGTCTTTTCCGCACTGATTTTCTCTTACAGATAACCCTAAGCGTATCCCAGGCCCCTTTCACTGAACCGCCACCATCAGCATCGACGTCTGTCATTCCTCCCCATAATCCTGAAGCTCGTTCTGGACGCTGCCCTCATGTCAGAGTCGGATCAGTACTCTAACTGTCACTCAATCTGCAGCATACTCCTTACCTTACAACTAATGCTGACCCTATCCCTGGTACCGGGATCTGACACTTCACCTTCATCATTGTTGTGACCCTCACTTCACCTGAAACTTAAACTTATTCTTGCACTCACCCTCACATCAGAGGTGGATCCGAATTCTAACTGCAACCCTACCTCACCCATACTCCTTATCAAACCCATAACCCTACCCTAGATCTGAACCTTGAATCAGATTATTCACCTTCATCGTTGCTACCCACTATGACACCCTTAATGGTGTGACTCGATCTCACACTCGCCCTCAATTTAGAATTGCACCCTAATTCTGTCCATAACCATATTATCTGCATAAACCTGCATAGACCTTTCCTTACAGAAAACTCTAACCCTGGAACAGGTTCCTTTACCTGCATGCTCACCACCAGCATTGATGTCACCGATGCCATACCTTAATGATGAAGTCCAAACTGGCCTTCACCCACACGTCAGAGTAGGATCCTCTATCTAAACATAACCACATCCACGGCATAAACTAAAACAATTCCCTATCCCTAACCCTAGCACATACCTGTGGCCTGACCATCCATAATCTCCATGGATGTGACCCTTGCCTCATTGTCAGCCTGCGACTGAATTGGACAGTTGCCCTAACCTTGCAGAAGGACCCTCAGTCTAAACGTACCAATACCCTGCCCCTACGGCTTTCCAAAATCCTAACCCTAACCCTAGCCCTGGCTCGTGGTCCTGACACCTCACCTTGACCATTGACGTCAAACATGCCTCACCATAAACCTGATCCACCATCATGCACTCCCTTTCTCATCAGAACTAGAAGCCAACTCTATCCATAAAGCCACTGTCTCTGCATACCAGAGAGAACAAAAAATTTTAACTCTAAAACTGGTGCCTGGACCTATACACAAAGCGTCATTATCACAAACACCCAGGGATCTCCTCAACACGGAAACGCAAATTCACACTCGCACTCACATCAGAGGTAGACCCTAACCCTAATAATTAACTTATCCTTTCTGCACAACAGCCCTAACCTCTATATTCAAAGCCTAGCCATGACTCTTGGACCTGCCCCTTCACCATAACCGTTGGCATCACCTGCGCTTCATCGTAATCCTAATCTTCAATCCCGAACGTGCCCTCCCATCGGAGAGAAACTCGAAATTTTTCCATAAACCTATCCTTCTTCTACACCTTACAGAACACAATAAACTTACTCTAGCCCTCGGCATTTTACCTGATCCAAAACCAACAGCCTCAATGTCTGTCTTGCCGCACCATAAGCCTGAAGCTCAAGGTGGCCCTCGCCCTCACTTCAGGGTCAGATGCAAACTCTAAATGTTACTCCACATTCCTGTAAATCTTACTGAACACCTAACCCTAACCCTAGCGCGAAGCCTTGGACTAGATTCTTCACCTACAACATTGATGTCAACTAAGACACATCTTAACTCGGAGCCTGAATTTCACATTCTCAATCACAACAGAAGAGAAACCTTATTCTCTCGGTAACCGTCTCTTCCGCAGAGATTTTCTCTTACACATAGCCCTAACCCTCTCCCAGGACCCTTTCACTGAACCGCTACCATCAGCATCGATGTCTGTCATTCGTTCCCACAACCCTGAAGCTCGTTCTGGCCACTGCCCTCTTGTCAGAGTCGGATCAGAACGCTAAATGTCACTCAATTTTCCGCAGACTCCTTACCTTACAACTAATGCCAACCCTATCCCTGGTGCCAGGATCTGACACTTCACCTTCATCATTGATGTCACACTCACTTCACCTTAAACCTTAAACTTATTCTTGCACAAAACCTCACATCAGAGGTGGATCCGAATTCTAACTGCAACCCTATCTCACCCGTACTCCTTATCGAACACATAACCCTAACCCTAGATCTGACCCTTGAAGCAGAATCTTCACCTTCACCGTTGCTATCAACTATGACTCCCTTAATCCTCTGACTCGATCTCACACTCACACTCAATTCAGAATTTTTCGCAAATTCTGTCCATAACCATATTTTCTGCATAGACCTCTCCTTACAGAAAACCCTAACCCTAGCCCCGGATCCTTAACCTGAATGCTCACCGTCAGCATCGGTGTCACCGATGCAACATCTTGATGATGAAGTCCAAGCTGGCCTTCACCCACACGTCAGAGTAGGATGCTTAATCTAAACATAACCACATCCACTTCATAAACTTTAGACAATTGCCTAACCCTAACCCTAGCACATTCCTGTGACCTGAGCCTCCAAAATCATCATGGACGTCACCCTTGCCTCACTGCGACTCAATTGGACAGTTTCCCTAAACTTGGAGAAGGACCCTCAGTCTAAACGTACCAATTGCCTGCCCCTACAGCTTTCCAAAAACCTAACCCTAACACTACCCCTGGCTCGGGGTCCTGACACCTCACCTTGACCATTGACGTCATCCGTGCCTCACCATAAACCTGATCCACCATCTTGCGCACCCTGTCACATCAGACTCAGAAGCTAACTCTATCCGTAAAGAGAATGTTTCTGTATACCAGAGAGAACACAGAATTTTAACCCTGAAACTGATGCCTGGACCTGTATACAGATTGTCAGCATCGGAGACACCCAGGGATCTCCCAACACGGAAACACAATTTCACAGTCACAGTCACATCAGAGCTAGACCTTAAGTCTTATAATTAACTTATTCTTTCTGAACTAGAGCCCGAACCAGTAATTCTAACCCTAGCCATGACTCTTGGACATGCCCTTAATCGTAACCATTGGCATCACTCACGCTTCATCGTAATCCTTTACCTCAATCCCGCACTTGCCCTCCCATCAGAGAGAAACCTGAAGCCTTTCCATAACCCTATCCTTCCTGTACACCTTACAGAACAAAACTAAACTTACTCTAGCCCTTGGAACTATACCTGAACCGACACCATCAGCTTCAACGTCTGTCATGCCGCACCATAAGCCTGAATCTCAAGGTCGCCGTCACCCTCACGTCAGGGACAGATGCGAACTCTAAATGTAACTGCATAATCCTGTCAATCTTACTGAACACCTAACCCTAAACCTAGTGCCAAGCCCTGGACTAGATTTTTCACCCGCAGCAATGATGTCAACTACGACACATCTTAATTCGGAGCTTGAATCTCACACTCACACTGACATCAGAAGAGAACCCTAATTCTTTCGGAAACCGTCTTTTCCGCACTGATTTTCTCTTACAGATAACCCTAAGCGTATCCCAGGCCCCTTTCACTGAACCGCCACCATCAGCATCGACGTCTGTCATTCCTCCCCATAATCCTGAAGCTCGTTCTGGACGCTGCCCTCATGTCAGAGTCGGATCAGTACTCTAACTGTCACTCAATCTGCAGCATACTCCTTACCTTACAACTAATGCTGACCCTATCCCTGGTACCGGGATCTGACACTTCACCTTCATCATTGTTGTGACCCTCACTTCACCTGAAACTTAAACTTATTCTTGCACTCACCCTCACATCAGAGGCGGATCCGAATTCTAACTGCAACCCTACCTCACCCATACTCCTTATCAAACCCATAACCCTACCCTAGATCTGAACCTTGAATCAGATTATTCACCTTCATCGTTGCTACCCACTATGACACCCTTAATGGTGTGACTCGATCTCACACTCGCCCTCAATTTAGAATTGCACCCTAATTCTGTCCATAACCATATTATCTGCATAAACCTGCATAGACCTTTCCTTACAGAAAACTCTAACCCTGGAACAGGTTCCTTTACCTGCATGCTCACCACCAGCATTGATGTCACCGATGCCATACCTTAATGATGAAGTCCAAACTGGCCTTCACCCACACGTCAGAGTAGGATCCTCTATCTAAACATAACCACATCCACGGCATAAACTAAAACAATTCCCTATCCCTAACCCTAGCACATACCTGTGGCCTGACCATCCATAATCTCCATGGATGTGACCCTTGCCTCATTGTCAGCCTGCGACTGAATTGGACAGTTGCCCTAACCTTGCAGAAGGACCCTCAGTCTAAACGTACCAATACCCTGCCCCTACGGCTTTCCAAAATCCTAACCCTAACCCTAGCCCTGGCTCGTGGTCCTGACACCTCACCTTGACCATTGACGTCAAACATGCCTCACCATAAACCTGATCCACCATCATGCACTCCCTTTCTCATCAGAACTAGAAGCCAACTCTATCCATAAAGCCACTGTCTCTGCATACCAGAGAGAACAAAAAATTTTAACTCTAAAACTGGTGCCTGGACCTATACACAAAGCGTCATTATCACAAACACCCAGGGATCTCCTCAACACGGAAACGCAAATTCACACTCGCACTCACATCAGAGGTAGACCCTAACCCTAATAATTAACTTATCCTTTCTGCACAACAGCCCTAACCTCTATATTCAAAGCCTAGCCATGACTCTTGGACCTGCCCCTTCACCATAACCGTTGGCATCACCTGCGCTTCATCGTAATCCTAATCTTCAATCCCGAACGTGCCCTCCCATCGGAGAGAAACTCGAAATTTTTCCATAAACCTATCCTTCTTCTACACCTTACAGAACACAATAAACTTACTCTAGCCCTCGGCATTTTACCTGATCCAAAACCAACAGCCTCAATGTCTGTCTTGCCGCACCATAAGCCTGAAGCTCAAGGTGGCCCTCGCCCTCACTTCAGGGTCAGATGCAAACTCTAAATGTTACTCCACATTCCTGTAAATCTTACTGAACACCTAACCCTAACCCTAGCGCGAAGCCTTGGACTAGATTCTTCACCTACAACATTGATGTCAACTAAGACACATCTTAACTCGGAGCATGAATTTCACATTCTCAATCACAACAGAAGAGAACCCTTATTCTCTCGGTAACCGTCTCTTCCGCAGAGATTTTCTCTTACACATAGCCCTAACCCTCTCCCAGGACACTTTCACTGAACCGCTACCATCAGCATCGATGTCTGTCATTCGTTCCCACAACCCTGAAGCTCGTTCTGGCCACTGCCCTCTTGTCAGAGTCGGATCAGAACGCTAAATGTCACTCAATTTTCCGCAGACTCCTTACCTTACAACTAATGCCAACCCTATCCCTGGTGCCAGGATCTGACACTTCACCTTCATCATTGATGTCACACTCACTTCACCTTAAACCTTAAACTTATTCTTGCACAAAACCTCACATCAGAGGTGGATCCGAATTCTAACTGCAACCCTATCTCACCCGTACTCCTTATCGAACATATAACACTAACCCTAGATCTGACCCTTGAACCAGAATCTTCACCTTCACCGTTGCTATCAACTATGACTCCCTTAATCCTCTGACTCGATCTCACACTCACACTCAATTCAGAATTTTTCGCAAATTCTGTCCATAACCATATTTTCTGCATAGACCTCTCCTTACAGAAAACCCTAACCCTAGCCCCGGATCCTTAACCTGAATGCTCACCGTCAGCATTGGTGTCACCGATGCCACATCTTGATGATGAAGTCCAAGCAGGCCTTCACCCACACGTCAGAGTAGGATGCTTAATCTAAACATAACCACATCCACCACATAAAATTTAGACAATTGCCTAACCCTAACCCTAGCACATTCCTGTGACCTGAGCCTCCAAAATCATCATGGACGTCACCCTTGCCTCACTGCGACTCAGTTGGACAGTTGCCCTAAACTTGGAGAAGGACCCTCAGTCTAAACGTACCAATTGCCTGCCCCTACAGCTTTCCAAAGACCTAACCCTAACACTAACCCTGGCTCGGGCTCCTGAGACCTCACCTTGACCATTGACGTCATCCATGCCTCACCATAAACCTGATCCACCATCTTGCGCACCGTGTCACATCAGACTCAGAAGCTATCTCTATCCGTAAAGAGAATGTTTCTGTATACCAGAGAGAACACAGAATTTTAACCCTGCAACTGATGCCTGGACCTGTATACAGTGTGTCAGCATCGGAGACACCCAGGGATCTCCCAACACGGAAACACAATTTCACAGTCACAGTCACATCAGAGCTAGACCTTAAGTCTTATAATTAACTTATTCTTTCTGTACTAGAGCCCGAACCAGTAATTCTAACCCTAGCCATGACTCTTGGACATGCCCCTTAATCAAAACCATTGGCATCACTCACGCTTCATCGTAATCCTTTACCTCAATCCCGCACTTGCCCTCCCATCAGAGAGAAACCTGAAGCCTTTCCATAACCCTATCCTTCCTGTACACCTTACAGAACAAAACTAAACTTACTCTAGCCCTTGGAACTATACCTGAACCGACACCATCAGCTTCAACGTCTGTCATGCCGCACCATAAGCCTGAATCTCAAGGTCGCCGTCACCCTCACGTCAGGGACAGATGCGAACTCTAAATGTAACTGCATAATCCTGTCAATCTTACTGAACACCTAACCCTAAACCTAGTGCCAAGCCCTGGACTAGATTTTTCACCCGCAGCAATGATGTCAACTACGACACATCTTAATTCGGAGCTTGAATCTCACACTCACACTGACATCAGAAGAGAACCCTAGTTCTTTCGGAAACCGTCTTTTCCGCACTGATTTGCTCTTACAGATAACCCTAAGCGTATCCCAGGCCCCTTTCACTGAACCGCCACCATCAGCATCGACGTCTGTCATTCCTCCCCATAATCCTGAAGCTCGTTCTGGACGCTGCCCTCATGTCAGAGTCGGATCAGTACTCTAACTGTCACTCAATCTGCAGCATACTCCTTACCTTAGAACTAATGCTGACCCTATCCCTGGTACCGGGATCTGACACTTCACCTTCATCATTGTTGTGACCCTCACTTCACCTGAAACTTAAACTTATTCTTGCACTCACCCTCACATCAGAGGCGGATCCGAATTCTAACTGCAACCCTACCTCACCCATACTCCTTATCAAACCCATAACCCTACCCTAGATCTGAACCTTGAATCAGATTATTCACCTTCATCGTTGCTACCCACTATGACACCCTTAATGGTGTGACTCGATCTCAAACTCGCCCTCAATTTAGAATTGCACCCTAATTCTGTCCATAACCATATTATCTGCATAAACCTGCATAGACCTTTCCTTACAGAAAACTCTAACCCTGGAACAGGTTCCTTTACCTGCATGCTCACCACCAGCATTGATGTCACCGATGCCATACCTTAATGATGAAGTCCAAACTGGCCTTCACCCACACGTCAGAGTAGGATCCTCTATCTAAACATAACCACATCCACGGCATAAACTAAAACAATTCCCTATCCCTAACCCTAGCACATACCTGTGGCCTGACCATCCATAATCTCCATGGATGTGACCCTTGCCTCATTGTCAGCCTGCGACTGAATTGGACAGTTGCCCTAACCTTGCAGAAGGACCCTCAGTCTAAACGTACCAATACCCTGCCCCTACGGCTTTCCAAAATCCTAACCCTAACCCTAGCCCTGGCTCGTGGTCCTGACACCTCACCTTGACCATTGACGTCAAACATGCCTCACCATAAACCTGATCCACCATCATGCACTCCATTTCTCATCAGAACTAGAAGCCAACTCTATCCATAAAGCCACTGTCTCTGCATACCAGAGAGAACAAAAAATTTTAACTCTAAAACTGGTGCCTGGACCTATACACAAAGCGTCATTATCACAAACACCCAGGGATCTCCTCAACACGGAAACGCAAATTCACACTCGCACTCACATCAGAGGTAGACCCTAACCCTAATAATTAACTTATCCTTTCTGCACAACAGCCCTAACCTCTATATTCAAAGCCTAGCCATGACTCTTGGACCTGCCCCTTCGCCATAACCGTTGGCATCACCTGCGCTTCATCGTAATCCTAATCTTCAATCCCGAACGTGCCCTCCCATCGGAGAGAAACTCGAAATTTTTCCATAAACCTATCCTTCTTCTACACCTTACAGAACACAATAAACTTACTCTAGCCCTCGGCATTTTACCTGATCCAAAACCAACAGCCTCAATGTCTGTCTTGCCGCACCATAAGCCTGAAGCTCAAGGTGGCCCTCGCCCTCACTTCAGGGTCAGATGCAAACTCTAAATGTTACTCCACATTCCTGTAAATCTTACTGAACACCTAACCCTAACCCTAGCGCGAAGCCTTGGACTAGATTCTTCACCTACAACATTGATGTCAACTAAGACACATCTTAACTCGGAGCCTGAATTTCACATTCTCAATCACAACAGAAGAGAACCCTTATTCTCTCGGTAACCGTCTCTTCCGCAGAGATTTTCTCTTACACATAGCCCTAACCCTCTCCCAGGACCCTTTCACTGAACCGCTACCATCAGCATCGATGTCTGTCATTCGTTCCCACAACCCTGAAGCTCGTTCTGGCCACTGCCCTCTTGTCAGAGTCGGATCAGAACGCTAAATGTCACTCAATTTTCCGCAGACTCCTTACCTTACAACTAATGCCAACCCTATCCCTGGTGCCAGGATCTGACACTTCACCTTCATCATTGATGTCACACTCACTTCACCTTAAACCTTAAACTTATTCTTGCACAAAACCTCACATCAGAGGTGGATCCGAATTCTAACTGCAACCCTATCTCACCCGTACTCCTTATCGAACACATAACCCTAACCCTAGATCTGACCCTTGAAGCAGAATCTTCACCTTCACCGTTGCTATCAACTATGACTCCCTTAATCCTCTGACTCGATCTCACACTCACACTCAATTCAGAATTTTTCGCAAATTCTGTCCATAACCATATTTTCTGCATAGACCTCTCCTTACAGAAAACCCTAACCCTAGCCCCGGATCCTTAACCTGAATGCTCACCGTCAGCATCGGTGTCACCGATGCAACATCTTGATGATGAAGTCCAAGCTGGCCTTCACCCACACGTCAGAGTAGGATGCTTAATCTAAACATAACCACATCCACTTCATAAACTTTAGACAATTGCCTAACCCTAACCCTAGCACATTCCTGTGACCTGAGCCTCCAAAATCATCATGGACGTCACCCTTGCCTCACTGCGACTCAATTGGACAGTTTCCCTAAACTTGGAGAAGGACCCTCAGTCTAAACGTACCAATTGCCTGCCCCTACAGCTTTCCAAAAACCTAACCCTAACACTACCCCTGGCTCGGGGTCCTGACACCTCACCTTGACCATTGACGTCATCCGTGCCTCACCATAAACCTGATCCACCATCTTGCGCACCCTGTCACATCAGACTCAGAAGCTAACTCTATCCGTAAAGAGAATGTTTCTGTATACCAGAGAGAACACAGAATTTTAACCCTGAAACTGATGCCTGGACCTGTATACAGATTGTCAGCATCGGAGACACCCAGGGATCTCCCAACACGGAAACACAATTTCACAGTCACAGTCACATCAGAGCTAGACCTTAAGTCTTATAATTAACTTATTCTTTCTGAACTAGAGCCCGAACCAGTAATTCTAACCCTAGCCATGACTCTTGGACATGCCCCTTAATCGTAACCATTGGCATCACTCACGCTTCATCGTAATCCTTTACCTCAATCCCGCACTTGCCCTCCCATCAGAGAGAAACCTGAAGCCTTTCCATAACCCTATCCTTCCTGTACACCTTACAGAACAAAACTAAACTTACTCTAGCCCTTGGAACTATACCTGAACCGACACCATCAGCTTCAACGTCTGTCATGCCGCACCATAAGCCTGAATCTCAAGGTCGCCGTCACCCTCACGTCAGGGACAGATGCGAACTCTAAATGTAACTGCATAATCCTGTCAATCTTACTGAACACCTAACCCTAAACCTAGTGCCAAGCCCTGGACTAGATTTTTCACCCGCAGCAATGATGTCAACTACGACACATCTTAATTCGGAGCTTGAATCTCACACTCACACTGACATCAGAAGAGAACCCTAATTCTTTCGGAAACCGTCTTTTCCGCACTGATTTTCTCTTACAGATAACCCTAAGCGTATCCCAGGCCCCTTTCACTGAACCGCCACCATCAGCATCGACGTCTGTCATTCCTCCCCATAATCCTGAAGCTCGTTCTGGACGCTGCCCTCATGTCAGAGTCGGATCAGTACTCTAACTGTCACTCAATCTGCAGCATACTCCTTACCTTACAACTAATGCTGACCCTATCCCTGGTACCGGGATCTGACACTTCACCTTCATCATTGTTGTGACCCTCACTTCACCTGAAACTTAAACTTATTCTTGCACTCACCCTCACATCAGAGGCGGATCCGAATTCTAACTGCAACCCTACCTCACCCATACTCCTTATCAAACCCATAACCCTACCCTAGATCTGAACCTTGAATCAGATTATTCACCTTCATCGTTGCTACCCACTATGACACCCTTAATGGTGTGACTCGATCTCACACTCGCCCTCAATTTAGAATTGCACCCTAATTCTGTCCATAACCATATTATCTGCATAAACCTGCATAGACCTTTCCTTACAGAAAACTCTAACCCTGGAACAGGTTCCTTTACCTGCATGCTCACCACCAGCATTGATGTCACCGATGCCATACCTTAATGATGAAGTCCAAACTGGCCTTCACCCACACGTCAGAGTAGGATCCTCTATCTAAACATAACCACATCCACGGCATAAACTAAAACAATTCCCTATCCCTAACCCTAGCACATACCTGTGGCCTGACCATCCATAATCTCCATGGATGTGACCCTTGCCTCATTGTCAGCCTGCGACTGAATTGGACAGTTGCCCTAACCTTGCAGAAGGACCCTCAGTCTAAACGTACCAATACCCTGCCCCTACGGCTTTCCAAAATCCTAACCCTAACCCTAGCCCTGGCTCGTGGTCCTGACACCTCACCTTGACCATTGACGTCAAACATGCCTCACCATAAACCTGATCCACCATCATGCACTCCCTTTCTCATCAGAACTAGAAGCCAACTCTATCCATAAAGCCACTGTCTCTGCATACCAGAGAGAACAAAAAATTTTAACTCTAAAACTGGTGCCTGGACCTATACACAAAGCGTCATTATCACAAACACCCAGGGATCTCCTCAACACGGAAACGCAAATTCACACTCGCACTCACATCAGAGGTAGACCCTAACCCTAATAATTAACTTATCCTTTCTGCACAACAGCCCTAACCTCTATATTCAAAGCCTAGCCATGACTCTTGGACCTGCCCCTTCACCATAACCGTTGGCATCACCTGCGCTTCATCGTAATCCTAATCTTCAATCCCGAACGTGCCCTCCCATCGGAGAGAAACTCGAAATTTTTCCATAAACCTATCCTTCTTCTACACCTTACAGAACACAATAAACTTACTCTAGCCCTCGGCATTTTACCTGATCCAAAACCAACAGCCTCAATGTCTGTCTTGCCGCACCATAAGCCTGAAGCTCAAGGTGGCCCTCGCCCTCACTTCAGGGTCAGATGCAAACTCTAAATGTTACTCCACATTCCTGTAAATCTTACTGAACACCTAACCCTAACCCTAGCGCGAAGCCTTGGACTAGATTCTTCACCTACAACATTGATGTCAACTAAGACACATCTTAACTCGGAGCATGAATTTCACATTCTCAATCACAACAGAAGAGAACCCTTATTCTCTCAGTAACCGTCTCTTCCGCAGAGATTTTCTCTTACACATAGCCCTAACCCTCTCCCAGGACACTTTCACTGAACCGCTACCATCAGCATCGATGTCTGTCATTCGTTCCCACAACCCTGAAGCTCGTTCTGGCCACTGCCCTCTTGTCAGAGTCGGATCAGAACGCTAAATGTCACTCAATTTTCCGCAGACTCCTTACCTTACAACTAATGCCAACCCTATCCCTGGTGCCAGGATCTGACACTTCACCTTCATCATTGATGTCACACTCACTTCACCTTAAACCTTAAACTTATTCTTGCACAAAACCTCACATCAGAGGTGGATCCGAATTCTAACTGCAACCCTATCTCACCCGTACTCCTTATCGAACACATAACCCTAACCCTAGATCTGACCCTTGAACCAGAATCTTCACCTTCACCGTTGCTATCAACTATGACTCCCTTAATCCTCTGACTCGATCTCACACTCACACTCAATTCAGAATTTTTCGCAAATTCTGTCCATAACCATATTTTCTGCATAGAACTTTCCTTACAGAAAACCCTAACCCTAGCCCCGGATCCTTAACCTGAATGCTCACCGTCAGCATCGGTGTCACCGATGCAACATCTTGATGATGAAGTCCAAGCTGGCCTTCACCCACACGTCAGAGTAGGATGCTTAATCTAAACATAACCACATCCACCGCATAAACTTTAGACAATTGCCTAACCCTATCCCTAGCACATTCCTGTGACCTCAGCCTCCAAAATCATCATGGACGTCACCCTTGCCTCACTGCGACTCAATTGGACAGTTGCCCTAAACTTGGAGAAAGACCCTCAGTCTAAACGTACCAATTGCCTGCCCCTACAGCTTTCCAAAAACCTAACCCTAACACTACCCCTGGCTCGGGGTCCTGACACCTCACCTTGACCATTGACGTCATCCATGCCTCACCATAAACCTGATCCACCATCTTGCGCACCCTGTCACATCAGACTCAGAAGCTAACTCTATCCGTAAAGAGAATGTTTCTGTATACCAGAGAGAACACAGAATTTTAACCCTGAAACTGATGCCTGGACCTGTATACAGAGTGTCAGCATCGGAGACACCCAGGGATCTCCCAACACGGAAACACAATTTCACAGTCACAGTCACATCAGAGCTAGACCTTAAGTCTTATAATTAACTTATTCTTTCTGTACTAGAGCACGAACCAGTATTTCTAACCCTAGCCATGACTCTTGGACATGCCACTTAATCGTAAACATCGGCATCACTCACGTTTCATCGTAATCCTTTACCTCAATCCCGCACTTGCCCTCCCATCAGAGAGAAACCTGAAGCCTTTCCATAACCCTATCCTTCCTGTACACCTTACAGAACAAAACTAAACTTACTCTAGCCCTTGGAACTATACCTGAACCGACACCATCAGCTTCAACGTCTGTCATGCCGCACCATAAGCCTGAATCTCAAGGTCGCCGTCACCCTCACGTCAGGGACAGATGCGAACTCTAAATGTAACTGCATAATCCTGTCAATCGTACTGAACACCTAACCCTAACCCTAGTGCCAAGCCCTGGACTAGATTTTGCACCCGCAGCAATGATGTCAACTACGACACATCTTAATTCGGAGCTTGAATCTCACACTCGCACTGACATCATAAGAGAACCCTAATTCTTTCGGAAACCGTCTTTTCCGCACTGATTTTCTCTTACAGATAACCCTAAGCGTATCCCAGGCCCCTTTCACTGAACCGCCACCATCAGCATCGACGTCTGTCATTCCTCCCCATAATCCTGAAGCTCGTTCTGGACGCTGCCCTCATGTCAGTGTCGGATCAGTACTCTAACTGTCACTCAATCTGCAGCATACTCCTTACCTTACAACTAATGCTGACCCTATCCCTGGTACCGGGATCTGACACTTCACCTTCATCATTGTTGTGACCCTCACTTCACCTGAAACTTAAACTTATTCTTGCACTCACCCTCACATCAGAGGCGGATCCGAATTCCAACTGCAACCCTACCTCACCCGTACTCCTTATCAAACCCATAACCCTACCCTAGATCTGAACCTTGAATCATATTATTCACCTTCATCGTTGCTACCCACTATGACACCCTTAATGGTGTGACTCGATCTCACACTCGCCCTCAATTTAGAATTGCACCCTAATTCTGTCCATAATCATATTATCTGCATAAACCTGCATAGACCTTTCCTTACAGAAAACTCTAACCCTGGAACAGGTTCCTTTACCTGCATGCTCACCACCAGCATTGATGTCACCGATGCCATACCTTAATGATGAAGTCCAAACTGGCCTTCACCCACACGTCAGAGTAGGATCCTCTATCTAAACATAACCACATCCACGGCATAAACTAAAACAATTCCCTATCCCTAACCCTAGCACATACCTGTGGCCTGACCATCCATAATCTCCATGGATGTGACCCTTGCCTCATTGTCAGCCTGCGACTGAATTGGACAGTTGCCCTAACCTTGCAGAAGGACCCTCAGTCTAAACGTACCAATACCCTGCCCCTACGGCTTTCCAAAATCCTAACCCTAACCCTAGCCATGGCTCGTGGTCCTGACACCTCAACTTGACCATTGACGTCAACCATGCCTCACCATAAACCTGATCCACCACCTTGCACTCCCTTTCTCATCAGAACTAGAAGCCAACTCTATCCATAAAGCCACTGTCTCTGCATACCAGAGAGAACAAAAAATTTTAACTCTAAAACTGGTGCCTGGACCTATACACAAAGCGTCATTATCACAAACACCCAGGGATCTCCTCAACACGGAAACGCAAATTCACACTCGCACTCACATCAGAGGTAGACCCTAACCCTAATAATTAACTTATCCTTTCTGCACAACAGCCCTAACCTCTATATTCAAAGCCTAGCCATGACTCTTGGACCTGCCCCTTCACCATAACCGTTGGCATCACCTGCGCTTCATCGTAATCCTAATCTTCAATCCCGAACGTGCCCTCCCATCGGAGAGAAACTCGAAATTTTTCCATAAACCTATCCTTCTTGTACACCTTACAGAACACAATAAACTTACTCTAGCCCTCGGCATTTTACCTGATCCAAAACCAACAGCCTCAATGTCTGTCTTGCCGCACCATAAGCCTGAAGCTCAAGGTGGCCCTCGCCCTCACTTCAGGGTCAGATGCAAACTCTAAATGTTACTCCACATTCCTGTAAATCTTACTGAACACCTAACCCTAACCCTAGCGCGAAGCCTTGGACTAGATTCTTCACCTACAACATTGATGTCAACTAAGACACATCTTAACTCGGAGCCTGAATTTCACATTCTCAATCACAACAGAAGAGAACCCTTATTCTCTCGGTAACCGTCTCTTCCGCAGAGATTTTCTCTTACACATAGCCCTAACCCTCTCCCAGGACCCTTTCACTGAACCGCTACCATCAGCATCGACGTCTCTCATTCGTTCCCACAACCCTGAAGCTCGTTCTGGCCACTGCCCTCTTGTCAGAGTCGGATCAGAACGCTAAATGTCACTCAATTTTCCGCAGACTCCTTACCTTACAACTAATGCCAACCCTATCCCTGGTGCCAGGATCTGACACTTCACCTTCATCATTGATGTCACACTCACTTCACCTTAAACCTTAAACTTATTCTTGCCCAAAACCTCACATCAGAGGTGGATCCGAATACTAACTGCAACCCTATCTCACCCGTACTCCTTATCGAACACATAACCCTAACCGTAGATCTGACCCTTGAACCAGAATCTTCACCTTCACCGTTGCTATCAACTATGACTCCCTTAATCCTCTGACTCGATCTCACACTCACACTCAATTCAGAATTTTTCGCAAATTCTGTCCATAACCATATTTTCTGCATAGACCTTTCCTTACAGAAAACCCTAACCCTAGCCCCGGATCCTTAACCTGAATGCTCACCGTCAGCATCGGTGTCACCGATGCCACATCTTGATGATGAAGTCCAAGCTGGCCTTCACCCACACGTCAGAGTAGGATGCTTAATCTAAACATAACCACATCCACCGCATAAACTTTAGACAATTGCCTAACCCTAACCCTAGCACATTCCTGTGACCTGAGCATCCAAACTCATCATGGACGTCACCCTTGCCTCACTGCGACTCAATTGGACAGTTGCCCTAAACTTGGAGAAGGACCCTCAGTCTAAACGTACCAATTGCCTGCCCCTACAGCTTTCCAAAAACCTAACCCTAACACTACCCCTGGCTCGGGGTCCTGACACCTCACCTTGACCATTGACGTCATCCGTGCCTCACCATAAACCTGATCCACCATCTTGCGCACCCTGTCACATCAGACTCAGAAGCTATCTCTATACGTAAAGAGAATGTTTCTGTATACCAGAGAGAACACAGAATTTTAACCCTGAAACTGATGCCTGGACCTGTATACAGAGTGTCAGCATCGGAGACACCCAGGGATCTCCCAACACGGAAACACAATTTCACAGTCACAGTCACATCAGAGCTAGACCTTAAGTCTTATAATTAACTTATTCTTTCTGTACTAGAGCCCGAACCAGTATTTCTAACCCTAGCCATGACTCTTGGACATGCCCCTTAATCGTAACCATTGGCATCACTCACGCTTCATCATAATCCTTTACCTCAATCCCGCACTTGCCCTCCCATCAGAGAGAAACCTGAAGCCTTTCCATAACCCTACCCTTCCTGTACACCTTACAGAACAAAACTAAACTTACTCTAGCCCTTGGGACTATACCTGAACCGACACCATCAGCTTCAACGTCTGTCATGCCGCACCATAAGCCTGAATCTCAAGGTCGCCGTCACCCGCACGTCAGGGACAGATGCGAACTCTAAATGTAACTGCATAATCCTGTCAATCGTACTGAACACCTAACCCTAACCCTAGTGCCAAGCCCTGGACTAGATTTTTCACCCGCAGCAATGATGTCAACTACGACACATCTTAATTCGGAGCTTGAATCTCACACTCACACTGACATCAGAAGAGAACCCTAATTCTTTCGGAAACCGTCTTTTCCGCACTGATTTTCTCTTACAGATAACCCTAAGCGTATCCCAGGCCCCTTTCACTGAACCGCCACCATCAGCATCGACGTCTGTCATTCCTCCCCATAATCCTGAAGCTCGTTCTGGACGCTGCCCTCATGTCAGAGTCGGATCAGTACTCTAACTGTCACTCAATCTGCAGCATACTCCTTACCTTACAACTAATGCTGACCCTATCCCTGGTACCGGGATCTGACACTTCACCTTCATCATTGTTGTGACCCTCACTTCACCTGAAACTTAAACTTATTCTTGCACTCACCCTCACATCAGAGGCGGATCCGTATTCTAACTGCAACCCTACCTCACCCATACTCCTTATCAAACCCATAACCCTACCCTAGATCTGAACCTTGAATCAGATTATTCACCTTCATCGTTGCTACCCACTATGACACCCTTAATGGTGTGACTCGATCTCACACTCGCCCTCAATTTAGAATTGCACCCTAATTCTGTCCATAACCATATTATCTGCATAAACCTGCATAGACCTTTCCTTACAGAAAACTCTAACCCTGGAACAGGTTCCTTTACCTGCATGCTCACCACCAGCATTGATGTCACCGATGCCATACCTTAATGATGAAGTCCAAACTGGCCTTCACCCACACGTCAGAGTAGGATCCTCTATCTAAACATAACCACATCCACGGCATAAACTAAAACAATTCCCTATCCCTAACCCTAGCACATACCTGTGGCCTGACCATCCATAATCTCCATGGATGTGACCCTTGCCTCATTGTCAGCCTGCGACTGTATTGGACAGTTGCCCTAACCTTGCAGAAGGACCCTCAGTCTAAACGTACCAATACCGTGCCCCTACGGATTTCCAAAATCCTAACCCTAACCCTAGCCCCGGCTCGTGGTCCTGACACCTCACCTTGACCATTGACGTCAAACATGCCTCACCATAAACCTGATCCACCATCTTGCACTCCCTTTCTCATCCGAACTAGAAGCCAACTCTATCCATAAAGCCACTGTCTCTGCATACCAGAGAGAACAGAAAATTTTAACTCTAAAACTGGTGCCTGGACCTACACACAAAGCGTCATTATCACAAACACCCAGGGATCTCCTCAACACGGAAACGCAAATTCACACTCGCACTCACATCAGAGGTAGACCCTAACGCTAATAATTAACTTATCCTTTCTGCACCACAGCCCTAACCTCTATATTCAAAGCCTAGCCATGACTCTTGGACCTGCCCCTTCACCATAACCGTTGGCATCACCTGCGCTTCATCATAATCCTAATCTTCAATCCCGAACGTGCCCTCCCATCGGAGAGAAACTCGAAATTTTTCCATAAACCTATCCTTCTTCTTCACCTTACAGAACACAATAAACTTACTCTAGCCCTCGGCATTTTACCTGATCCAAAACCAACAGCCTCAATGTCTGTCTTGCCGCACCATAAGCCTGAAGCTCAAGGTGGCCCTCGCCCTCACTTCAGGGTCAGATGCAAACTCTAAATGTTACTCCACATTCCTATAAATCTTACTGAACACCCAACCCTAACCCTAGCGCGAAGCCTTGGACTAGATTCTTCACCTACAACATTGATGTCAACTAAGACACATCTTAACTCGGAGCCTGAATTTCACATTCTCAATCACAACAGAAGAGAACCCTTATTCTCTCGGTAACCGTCTCTTCCGCAGAGATTTTCTCTTACACATAGCCCTAACCCTCTCCCAGGACCCTTTCACTGAACCGCTACCATCAGCATCGACGTCTGTCATTCGTTCCCACAACCCTGAAGCTCGTTCTGGCCACTGCCCTCTTGTCAGAGTCGGATCAGAACGCTAAATGTCACTCAATTTTCCGCAGACTCCTTACCTTACAACTAATGCCAACCCTATCCCTGGTGCCAGGATCTGACACTTCACCTTCATCATTGATGTCACACTCACTTCACCTTAAACCTTAAACTTATTCTTGCACAAAACCTCACATCAGAGTTGGATCCGAATTCTAACTGCAACCCTATCTCACCCGTACTCCTTATCGAACATATAACACTAACCCTAGATCTGACCCTTGAACCAGAATCTTCACCTTCACCGTTGCTATCAACTATGACTCCCTTAATCCTCTGACTCGATCTCACACTCACACTCAATTCAGAATTTTTCGCAAATTCTGTCCATAACCATATTTTCTGCATAGACCTCTCCTTACAGAAAACCCTAACCCTAGCCCCGGATCCTTAACCTGAATGCTCACCGTCAGCATTGGTGTCACCGATGCCACATCTTGATGATGAAGTCCAAGCAGGCCTTCACCCACACGTCAGAGTAGGATGCTTAATCTAAACATAACCACATCCACCACATAAAATTTAGACAATTGCCTAACCCTAACCCTAGCACATTCCTGTGACCTGAGCCTCCAAAATCATCATGGACGTCACCCTTGCCTCACTGCGACTCAGTTGGACAGTTGCCCTAAACTTGGAGAAGGACCCTCAGTCTAAACGTACCAATTGCCTGCCCCTACAGCTTTCCAAAGACCTAACCCTAACACTACCCCTGGCTCGGGCTCCTGAGACCTCACCTTGACCATTGACGTCATCCATGCCTCACCATAAACCTGATCCACCATCTTGCGCACCGTGTCACATCAGACTCAGAAGCTATCTCTATCCGTAAAGAGAATGTTTCTGTATACCAGAGAGAACACAGAATTTTAACCCTGCAACTGATGCCTGGACCTGTATACAGTGTGTCAGCATCGGAGACACCCAGGGATCTCCCAACACGGAAACACAATTTCACAGTCACAGTCACATCAGAGCTAGACCTTAAGTCTTATAATTAACTTATTCTTTCTGTACTAGAGCCCGAACCAGTAATTCTAACCCTAGCCATGACTCTTGGACATGCCCCTTAATCAAAACCATTGGCATCACTCACGCTTCATCGTAATCCTTTACCTCAATCCCGCACTTGCCCTCCCATCAGAGAGAAACCTGAAGCCTTTCCATAACCCTATCCTTCCTGTACACCTTACAGAACAAAACTAAACTTACTCTAGCCCTTGGAACTATACCTGAACCGACACCATCAGCTTCAACGTCTGTCATGCCGCACCATAAGCCTGAATCTCAAGGTCGCCGTCACCCTCACGTCAGGGACAGATGCGAACTCTAAATGTAACTGCATAATCCTGTCAATCTTACTGAACACCTAACCCTAAACCTAGTGCCAAGCCCTGGACTAGATTTTTCACCCGCAGCAATGATGTCAACTACGACACATCTTAATTCGGAGCTTGAATCTCACACTCACACTGACATCAGAAGAGAACCCTAATTCTTTCGGAAACCGTCTTTTCCGCACTGATTTTCTCTTACAGATAACCCTAAGCGTATCCCAGGCCCCTTTCACTGAACCGCCACCATCAGCATCGACGTCTGTCATTCCTCCCCATAATCCTGAAGCTCGTTCTGGACGCTGCCCTCATGTCAGAGTCGGATCAGTACTCTAACTGTCACTCAATCTGCAGCATACTCCTTACCTTACAACTAATGCTGACCCTATCCCTGGTACCGGGATCTGACACTTCACCTTCATCATTGTTGTGACCCTCACTTCACCTGAAACTTAAACTTATTCTTGCACTCACCCTCACATCAGAGGCGGATCCGAATTCTAACTGCAACCCTACCTCACCCATACTCCTTATCAAACCCATAACCCTACCCTAGATCTGAACCTTGAATCAGATTATTCACCTTCATCGTTGCTACCCACTATGACACCCTTAATGGTGTGACTCGATCTCACACTCGCCCTCAATTTAGAATTGCACCCTAATTCTGTCCATAACCATATTATCTGCATAAACCTGCATAGACCTTTCCTTACAGAAAACTCTAACCCTGGAACAGGTTCCTTTACCTGCATGCTCACCACCAGCATTGATGTCACCGATGCCATACCTTAATGATGAAGTCCAAACTGGCCTTCACCCACACGTCAGAGTAGGATCCTCTATCTAAACATAACCACATCCACGGCATAAACTAAAACAATTCCCTATCCCTAACCCTAGCACATACCTGTGGCCTGACCATCCATAATCTCCATGGATGTGACCCTTGCCTCATTGTCAGCCTGCGACTGAATTGGACAGTTGCCCTAACCTTGCAGAAGGACCCTCAGTCTAAACGTACCAATACCCTGCCCCTACGGCTTTCCAAAATCCTAACCCTAACCCTAGCCCTGGCTCGTGGTCCTGACACCTCACCTTGACCATTGACGTCAAACATGCCTCACCATAAACCTGATCCACCATCATGCACTCCCTTTCTCATCAGAACTAGAAGCCAACTCTATCCATAAAGCCACTGTCTCTGCATACCAGAGAGAACAAAAAATTTTAACTCTAAAACTGGTGCCTGGACCTATACACAAAGCGTCATTATCACAAACACCCAGGGATCTCCTCAACACGGAAACGCAAATTCACACTCGCACTCACATCAGAGGTAGACCCTAACCCTAATAATTAACTTATCCTTTCTGCACAACAGCCCTAACCTCTATATTCAAAGCCTAGCCATGACTCTTGGACCTGCCCCTTCACCATAACCGTTGGCATCACCTGCGCTTCATCGTAATCCTAATCTTCAATCCCGAACGTGCCCTCCCATCGGAGAGAAACTCGAAATTTTTCCATAAACCTATCCTTCTTCTACACCTTACAGAACACAATAAACTTACTCTAGCCCTCGGCATTTTACCTGATCCAAAACCAACAGCCTCAATGTCTGTCTTGCCGCACCATAAGCCTGAAGCTCAAGGTGGCCCTCGCCCTCACTTCAGGGTCAGATGCAAACTCTAAATGTTACTCCACATTCCTGTAAATCTTACTGAACACCTAACCCTAACCCTAGCGCGAAGCCTTGGACTAGATTCTTCACCTACAACATTGATGTCAACTAAGACACATCTTAACTCGGAGCCTGAATTTCACATTCTCAATCACAACAGAAGAGAACCCTTATTCTCTCGGTAACCGTCTCTTCCGCAGAGATTTTCTCTTACACATAGCCCTAACCCTCTCCCAGGACCCTTTCACTGAACCGCTACCATCAGCATCGATGTCTGTCATTCGTTCCCACAACCCTGAAGCTCGTTCTGGCCACTGCCCTCTTGTCAGAGTCGGATCAGAACGCTAAATGTCACTCAATTTTCCGCAGACTCCTTACCTTACAACTAATGCCAACCCTATCCCTGGTGCCAGGATCTGACACTTCACCTTCATCATTGATGTCACACTCACTTCACCTTAAACCTTAAACTTATTCTTGCACAAAACCTCACATCAGAGGTGGATCCGAATTCTAACTGCAACCCTATCTCACCCGTACTCCTTATCGAACACATAACCCTAACCCTAGATCTGACCCTTGAAGCAGAATCTTCACCTTCACCGTTGCTATCAACTATGACTCCCTTAATCCTCTGACTCGATCTCACACTCACACTCAATTCAGAATTTTTCGCAAATTCTGTCCATAACCATATTTTCTGCATAGACCTCTCCTTACAGAAAACCCTAACCCTAGCCCCGGATCCTTAACCTGAATGCTCACCATCAGCATCGGTGTCACCGATGCAACATCTTGATGATGAAGTCCAAGCTGGCCTTCACCCACACGTCAGAGTAGGATGCTTAATCTAAACATAACCACATCCACTTCATAAACTTTAGACAATTGCCTAACCCTAACCCTAGCACATTCCTGTGACCTGAGCCTCCAAAATCATCATGGACGTCACCCTTGCCTCACTGCGACTCAATTGGACAGTTTCCCTAAACTTGGAGAAGGACCCTCAGTCTAAACGTACCAATTGCCTGCCCCTACAGCTTTCCAAAAACCTAACCCTAACACTACCCCTGGCTCGGGGTCCTGACACCTCACCTTGACCATTGACGTCATCCGTGCCTCACCATAAACCTGATCCACCATCTTGCGCACCCTGTCACATCAGACTCAGAAGCTAACTCTATCCGTAAAGAGAATGTTTCTGTATACCAGAGAGAACACAGAATTTTAACCCTGAAACTGATGCCTGGACCTGTATACAGATTGTCAGCATCGGAGACACCCAGGGATCTCCCAACACGGAAACACAATTTCACAGTCACAGTCACATCAGAGCCAGACCTTAAGTCTTATAATTAACTTATTCTTTCTGAACTAGAGCCCGAACCAGTAATTCTAACCCTAGCCATGACTCTTGGATATGCCCCTTAATCGTAACCATTGGCATCACTCACGCTTCATCGTAATCCTTTACCTCAATCCCGCACTTGCCCTCCCATCAGAGAGAAACCTGAAGCCTTTCCATAACCCTATCCTTCCTGTACACCTTACAGAACAAAACTAAACTTACTCTAGCCCTTGGAACTATACCTGAACCGACACCATCAGCTTCAACGTCTGTCATGCCGCACCATAAGCCTGAATCTCAAGGTCGCCGTCACCCTCACGTCAGGGACAGATGCGAACTCTAAATGTAACTGCATAATCCTGTCAATCTTACTGAACACCTAACCCTAAACCTAGTGCCAAGCCCTGGACTAGATTTTTCACCCGCAGCAATGATGTCAACTACGACACATCTTAATTCGGAGCTTGAATCTCACACTCACACTGACATCAGAAGAGAACCCTAATTCTTTCGGAAACCGTCTTTTCCGCACTGATTTTCTCTTACAGATAACCCTAAGCGTATCCCAGGCCCCTTTCACTGAACCGCCACCATCAGCATCGACGTCTGTCATTCCTCCCCATAATCCTGAAGCTCGTTCTGGACGCTGCCCTCATGTCAGAGTCGGATCAGTACTCTAACTGTCACTCAATCTGCAGCATACTCCTTACCTTACAACTAATGCTGACCCTATCCCTGGTACCGGGATCTGACACTTCACCTTCATCATTGTTGTGACCCTCACTTCACCTGAAACTTAAACTTATTCTTGCACTCACCCTCACATCAGAGGCGGATCCGAATTCTAACTGCAACCCTACCTCACCCATACTCCTTATCAAACCCATAACCCTACCCTAGATCTGAACCTTGAATCAGATTATTCACCTTCATCGTTGCTACCCACTATGACACCCTTAATGGTGTGACTCGATCTCACACTCGCCCTCAATTTAGAATTGCACCCTAATTCTGTCCATAACCATATTATCTGCATAAACCTGCATAGACCTTTCCTTACAGAAAACTCTAACCCTGGAACAGGTTCCTTTACCTGCATGCTCACCACCAGCATTGATGTCACCGATGCCATACCTTAATGATGAAGTCCAAACTGGCCTTCACCCACACGTCAGAGTAGGATCCTCTATCTAAACATAACCACATCCACGGCATAAACTAAAACAATTCCCTATCCCTAACCCTAGCACATACCTGTGGCCTGACCATCCATAATCTCCATGGATGTGACCCTTGCCTCATTGTCAGCCTGCGACTGAATTGGACAGTTGCCCTAACCTTGCAGAAGGACCCTCAGTCTAAACGTACCAATACCCTGCCCCTACGGCTTTCCAAAATCCTAACCCTAACCCTAGCCCTGGCTCGTGGTCCTGACACCTCACCTTGACCATTGACGTCAAACATGCCTCACCATAAACCTGATCCACCATCATGCACTCCCTTTCTCATCAGAACTAGAAGCCAACTCTATCCATAAAGCCACTGTCTCTGCATACCAGAGAGAACAAAAAATTTTAACTCTAAAACTGGTGCCTGGACCTATACACAAAGCGTCATTATCACAAACACCCAGGGATCTCCTCAACACGGAAACGCAAATTCACACTCGCACTCACATCAGAGGTAGACCCTAACCCTAATAATTAACTTATCCTTTCTGCACAACAGCCCTAACCTCTATATTCAAAGCCTAGCCATGACTCTTGGACCTGCCCCTTCACCATAACCGTTGGCATCACCTGCGCTTCATCGTAATCCTAATCTTCAATCCCGAACGTGCCCTCCCATCGGAGAGAAACTCGAAATTTTTCCATAAACCTATCCTTCTTCTACACCTTACAGAACACAATAAACTTACTCTAGCCCTCGGCATTTTACCTGATCCAAAACCAACAGCCTCAATGTCTGTCTTGCCGCACCATAAGCCTGAAGCTCAAGGTGGCCCTCGCCCTCACTTCAGGGTCAGATGCAAACTCTAAATGTTACTCCACATTCCTGTAAATCTTACTGAACACCTAACCCTAACCCTAGCGCGAAGCCTTGGACTAGATTCTTCACCTACAACATTGATGTCAACTAAGACACATCTTAACTCGGAGCATGAATTTCACATTCTCAATCACAACAGAAGAGAACCCTTATTCTCTCGGTAACCGTCTCTTCCGCAGAGATTTTCTCTTACACATAGCCCTAACCCTCTCCCAGGACACTTTCACTGAACCGCTACCATCAGCATCGATGTCTGTCATTCGTTCCCACAACCCTGAAGCTCGTTCTGGCCACTGCCCTCTTGTCAGAGTCGGATCAGAACGCTAAATGTCACTCAATTTTCCGCAGACTCCTTACCTTACAACTAATGCCAACCCTATCCCTGGTGCCAGGATCTGACACTTCACCTTCATCATTGATGTCACACTCACTTCACCTTAAACCTTAAACTTATTCTTGCACAAAACCTCACATCAGAGGTGGATCCGAATTCTAACTGCAACCCTATCTCACCCGTACTCCTTATCAAACACATAACCCTAACCCTAGATCTGACCCTTGAACCAGAATCTTCACCTTCACCGTTGCTATCAACTATGACTCCCTTAATCCTCTGACTCGATCTCACACTCACACTCAATTCAGAATTTTTCGCAAATTCTGTCCATAACCATATTTTCTGCATAGAACTTTCCTTACAGAAAACCCTAACCCTAGCCCCGGATCCTTAACCTGAATGCTCACCGTCAGCATCGGTGTCACCGATGCAACATCTTGATGATGAAGTCCAAGCTGGCCTTCACCCACACGTCAGAGTAGGATGCTTAATCTAAACATAACCACATCCACCGCATAAACTTTAGACAATTGCCTAACCCTATCCCTAGCACATTCCTGTGACCTCAGCCTCCAAAATCATCATGGACGTCACCCTTGCCTCACTGCGACTCAATTGGACAGTTGCCCTAAACTTGGAGAAAGACCCTCAGTCTAAACGTACCAATTGCCTGCCCCTACAGCTTTCCAAAAACCTAACCCTAACACTACCCCTGGCTCGGGGTCCTGACACCTCACCTTGACCATTGACGTCATCCATGCCTCACCATAAACCTGATGCACCATCTTGCGCACCCTGTCACATCAGACTCAGAAGCTAACTCTATCCGTAAAGAGAATGTTTCTGTATACCAGAGAGAACACAGAATTTTAACCCTGAAACTGATGCCTGGACCTGTATACAGAGTGTCAGCATCGGAGACACCCAGGGATCTCCCAACACGGAAACACAATTTCACAGTCACAGTCACATCAGAGCTAGACCTTAAGTCTTATAATTAACTTATTCTTTCTGTACTAGAGCCCGAACCAGTATTTCTAACCCTAGCCATGACTCTTGGACATGCCACTTAATCGTAAACATCGGCATCACTCACGTTTCATCGTAATCCTTTACCTCAATCCCGCACTTGCCCTCCCATCAGAGAGAAACCTGAAGCCTTTCCATAACCCTATCCTTCCTGTACACCTTACAGAACAAAACTAAACTTACTCTAGCCCTTGGAACTATACCTGAACCGACACCATCAGCTTCAACGTCTGTCATGCCGCACCATAAGCCTGAATCTCAAGGTCGCCGTCACCCTCACGTCAGGGACAGATGCGAACTCTAAATGTAACTGCATAATCCTGTCAATCGTACTGAACACCTAACCCTAACCCTAGTGCCAAGCCCTGGACTAGATTTTGCACCCGCAGCAATGATGTCAACTACGACACATCTTAATTCGGAGCTTGAATCTCACACTCGCACTGACATCATAAGAGAACCCTAATTCTTTCGGAAACCGTCTTTTCCGCACTGATTTTCTCTTACAGATAACCCTAAGCGTATCCCAGGCCCCTTTCACTGAACCGCCACCATCAGCATCGACGTCTGTCATTCCTCCCCATAATCCTGAAGCTCGTTCTGGACGCTGCCCTCATGTCAGTGTCGGATCAGTACTCTAACTGTCACTCAATCTGCAGCATACTCCTTACCTTACAACTAATGCTGACCCTATCCCTGGTACCGGGATCTGACACTTCACCTTCATCATTGTTGTGACCCTCACTTCACCTGAAACTTAAACTTATTCTTGCACTCACCCTCACATCAGAGGCGGATCCGAATTCCAACTGCAACCCTACCTCACCCGTACTCCTTATCAAACCCATAACCCTACCCTAGATCTGAACCTTGAATCAGATTATTCACCTTCATCGTTGCTACCCACTATGACACCCTTAATGGTGTGACTGGATCTCACACTCGCCCTCAATTTAGAATTGCACCCTAATTCTGTCCATAATCATATTATCTGCATAAACCTGCATAGACCTTTCCTTACAGAAAACTCTAACCCTGGAACAGGTTCCTTTACCTGCATGCTCACCACCAGCATTGATGTCACCGATGCCATACCTTAATGATGAAGTCCAAACTGGCCTTCACCCACACGTCAGAGTAGGATCCTCTATCTAAACATAACCACATCCACGGCATAAACTAAAACAATTCCCTATCCCTAACCCTAGCACATACCTGTGGCCTGACCATCCATAATCTCCATGGATGTGACCCTTGCCTCATTGTCAGCCTGCGACTGAATTGGACAGTTGCCCTAACCTTGCAGAAGGACCCTCAGTCTAAACGTACCAATACCCTGCCCCTACGGCTTTCCAAAATCCTAACCCTAACCCTAGCCCTGGCTCGTGGTCCTGACACCTCAACTTGACCATTGACGTCAACCATGCCTCACCATAAACCTGATCCACCACCTTGCACTCCATTTCTCATCAGAACTAGAAGCCAACTCTATCCATAAAGCCACTGTCTCTGCATACCAGAGAGAACAAAAAATTTTAACTCTAAAACTGGTGCCTGGACCTATACACAAAGCGTCATTATCACAAACACCCAGGGATCTCCTCAACACGGAAACGCAAATTCACACTCGCACTCACATCAGAGGTAGACCCTAACCCTAATAATTAACTTATCCTTTCTGCACAACAGCCCTAACCTCTATATTCAAAGCCTAGCCATGACTCTTGGACCTGCCCCTTCACCATAACCGTTGGCATCACCTGCGCTTCATCGTAATCCTAATCTTCAATCCCGAACGTGCCCTCCCATCGGAGAGAAACTCGAAATTTTTCCATAAACCTATCCTTCTTGTACACCTTACAGAACACAATAAACTTACTCTAGCCCTCGGCATTTTACCTGATCCAAAACCAACAGCCTCAATGTCTGTCTTGCCGCACCATAAGCCTGAAGCTCAAGGTGGCCCTCGCCCTCACTTCAGGGTCAGATGCAAACTCTAAATGTTACTCCACATTCCTGTAAATCTTACTGAACACCTAACCCTAACCCTAGCGCGAAGCCTTGGACTAGATTCTTCACCTACAACATTGATGTCAACTAAGACACATCTTAACTCAGAGCCTGAATTTCACATTCTCAATCACAACAGAAGAGAACCCTTATTCTCTCGGTAACCGTCTCTTCCGCAGAGATTTTCTCTTACACATAGCCCTAACCCTCTCCCAGGACCCTTTCACTGAACCGCTACCATCAGCATCGACGTCTCTCATTCGTTCCCACAACCCTGAAGCTCGTTCTGGCCACTGCCCTCTTGTCAGAGTCGGATCAGAACGCTAAATGTCACTCAATTTTCCGCAGACTCCTTACCTTACAACTAATGCCAACCCTATCCCTGGTGCCAAGATCTGACACTTCACCTTCATCATTGATGTCACACTCACTTCACCTTAAACCTTAAACTTATTCTTGCCCAAAACCTCACATCAGAGGTGGATCCGAATACTAACTGCAACCCTATCTCACCCGTACTCCTTATCGAACACATAACCCTAACCGTAGATCTGACCCTTGAACCAGAATCTTCACCTTCACCGTTGCTATCAACTATGACTCCCTTAATCCTCTGACTCGATCTCACACTCACACTCAATTCAGAATTTTTCGCAAATTCTGTCCATAACCATATTTTCTGCATAGACCTTTCCTTACAGAAAACCCTAACCCTAGCCCCGGATCCTTAACCTGAATGCTCACCGTCAGCATCGGTGTCACCGATGCCACATCTTGATGATGAAGTCCAAGCTGGCCTTCACCCACACGTCAGAGTAGGATGCTTAATCTAAACATAACCACATCCACCGCATAAACTTTAGACAATTGCCTAACCCTAACCCTAGCACATTCCTGTGACCTGAGCATCCAAACTCATCATGGACGTCACCCTTGCCTCACTGCGACTCAATTGGACAGTTGCCCTAAACTTGGAGAAGGACCCTCAGTCTAAACGTACCAATTGCCTGCCCCTACAGCTTTCCAAAAACCTAACCCTAACACTACCCCTGGCTCGGGGTCCTGACACCTCACCTTGACCATTGACGTCATCCGTGCCTCACCATAAACCTGATCCACCATCTTGCGCACCCTGTCACATCAGACTCAGAAGCTATCTCTATCCGTAAAGAGAATGTTTCTGTATACCAGAGAGAACACAGAATTTTAACCCTGAAACTGATGCCTGCACCTGTATACAGAGTGTCAGCATCGGAGACACCCAGGGATCTCCCAACACGGAAACACAATTTCACAGTCACAGTCACATCAGAGCTAGACCTTAAGTCTTATAATTAACTTATTCTTTCTGTACTAGAGCCCGAACCAGTATTTCTAACCCTAGCCATGACTCTTGGACATGCCCCTTAATCGTAACCATTGGCATCACTCACGCTTCATCATAATCCTTTACCTCAATCCCGCACTTGCCCTCCCATCAGAGAGAAACCTGAAGCCTTTCCATAACCCTATCCTTCCTGTACACCTTACAGAACAAAACTAAACTTACTCTAGCCCTTGGGACTATACCTGAACCGACACCATCAGCTTCAACGTCTGTCATGCCGCACCATAAGCCTGAATCTCAAGGTCGCCGTCACCCGCACGTCAGGGACAGATGCGAACTCTAAATGTAACTGCATAATCCTGTCAATCGTACTGAACACCTAACCCTAACCCTAGTGCCAAGCCCTGGACTAGATTTTTCACCCGCAGCAATGATGTCAACTACGACACATCTTAATTCGGAGCTTGAATCTCACACTCACACTGACATCAGAAGAGAACCCTAATTCTTTCGGAAACCGTCTTTTCCGCACTGATTTTCTCTTACAGATAACCCTAAGCGTATCCCAGGCCCCTTTCACTGAACCGCCACCATCAGCATCGACGTCTGTCATTCCTCCCCATAATCCTGAAGCTCGTTCTGGACGCTGCCCTCATGTCAGAGTCGGATCAGTACTCTAACTGTCACTCAATCTGCAGCATACTCCTTACCTTACAACTAATGCTGACCCTATCCCTGGTACCGGGATCTGACACTTCACCTTCATCATTGTTGTGACCCTCACTTCACCTGAAACTTAAACTTATTCTTGCACTCACCCTCACATCAGAGGCGGATCCGTATTCTAACTGCAACCCTACCTCACCCATACTCCTTATCAAACCCATAACCCTACCCTAGATCTGAACCTTGAATCAGATTATTCACCTTCATCGTTGCTACCCACTATGACACCCTTAATGGTGTGACTCGATCTCACACTCGCCCTCAATTTAGAATTGCACCCTAATTCTGTCCATAACCATATTATCTGCATAAACCTGCATAGACCTTTCCTTACAGAAAACTCTAACCCTGGAACAGGTTCCTTTACCTGCATGCTCACCACCAGCATTGATGTCACCGATGCCATAACTTAATGATGAAGTCCAAACTGGCCTTCACCCACACGTCAGAGTAGGATCCTCTATCTAAACATAACCACATCCACGGCATAAACTAAAACAATTCCCTATCCCTAACCCTAGCACATACCTGTGGCCTGACCATCCATAATCTCCATGGATGTGACCCTTGCCTCATTGTCAGCCTGCGACTGAATTGGACAGTTGCCCTAACCTTGCAGAAGGACCCTCAGTCTAAACGTACCAATACCGTGCCCCTACGGCTTTCCAAAATCCTAACCCTAACCCTAGCCCTGGCTCGTGGTCCTGACACCTCACCTTGACCATTGACGTCAAACATGCCTCACCATAAACCTGATCCACCATCTTGCACTCCCTTTCTCATCCGAACTAGAAGCCAACTCTATCCATAAAGCCACTGTCTCTGCATACCAGAGAGAACAGAAAATTTTAACTCTAAAACTGGTGCCTGGACATACACACAAAGCGTCATTATCACAAACACCCAGGGATCTCCTCAACACGGAAACGCAAATTCACACTCGCACTCACATCAGAGGTAGACCCTAACGCTAATAATTAACTTATCCTTTCTGCACCACAGCCCTAACCTCTATATTCAAAGCCTAGCCATGACTCTTGGACCTGCCCCTTCACCATAACCGTTGGCATCACCTGCGCTTCATCATAATCCTAATCTTCAATCCTGAACGTGCCCTCCCATCGGAGAGAAACTCGAAATTTTTCCATAAACCTATCCTTCTTCTACACCTTACAAAACACAATAAACTTACTCTAGACCTCGGCATTTTACCTGATCCAAAACCAACAGCCTCAATGTCTGTCTTGCCGCACCATAAGCCTGAAGCTCAAGGTGGCCCTCGCCCTCACTTCAGGGTCAGATGCAAACTCTAAATGTTACTCCACATTCCTATAAATCTTACTGAACACCCAACCCTAACCCTGGCGCGAAGCCTTGGACTAGATTCTTCACCTACAACATTGATGTCAACTAAGACACATCTTAACTCGGAGCCTGAATTTCACATTCTCAATCACAACAGAAGAGAACCCTTATTCTCTCGGTAACCGTCTCTTCCGCAGAGATTTTCTCTTACACATAGCCCTAAACCTCTCCCAGGACCCTTTCACTGAACCGCTACCATCAGCATCGACGTCTGTCATTCGTTCCCACAACCCTGAAGCTCGTTCTGGCCACTGCCCTCTTGTCAGAGTCGGATCAGAACGCTAAATGTCACTCAATTTTCCGCAGACTCCTTACCTTACAACTAATGCCAACCCTATCCCTGGTGCCAGGATCTGACACTTCACCTTCATCATTGATGTCACACTCACTTCACCTTAAACCTTAAACTTATTCTTGCACAAAACCTCACATCAGAGGTGGATCCGAATTCTAACTGCAACCCTATCTCACCCGTACTCCTTATCGAACACATAACCCTAACCCTAGATCTGACCCTTGAAGCAGAATCTTCACCTTCACCGTTGCTATCAACTATGACTCCCTTAATCCTCTGACTCGATCTCACACTCACACTCAATTCAGAATTTTTCGCAAATTCTGTCCATAACCATATTTTCTGCATAGACCTTTCCTTACAGAAAACCCTAACCCTAGCCCCGGATCCTTAACCTGAATGCTCACCGTCAGCATCGGTGTCACCGATGCAACATCTTGATGATGAAGTCCAAGCTGGCCTTCACCCACACGTCAGAGTAGGATGCTTAATCTAAACATAACCACATCCACTTCATAAACTTTAGACAATTGCCTAACCCTAACCCTAGCACATTCCTGTGACCTGAGCCTCCAAAATCATCATGGACGTCACCCTTGCCTCACTGCGACTCAATTGGACAGTTTCCCTAAACTTGGAGAAGGACCCTCAGTCTAAACGTACCAATTGCCTGCCCCTACAGCTTTCCAAAAACCTAACCCTAACACTACCCCTGGCTCGGGGTCCTGACACCTCACCTTGACCATTGACGTCATCCGTGCCTCACCATAAACCTGATCCACCATCTTGCGCACCCTGTCACATCAGACTCAGAAGCTAACTCTATCCGTAAAGAGAATGTTTCTGTATACCAGAGAGAACACAGAATTTTAACCCTGAAACTGATGCCTGGACCTGTATACAGATTGTCAGCATCGGAGACACCCAGGGATCTCCCAACACGGAAACACAATTTCACAGTCACAGTCACATCAGAGCTAGACCTTAAGTCTTATAATTAACTTATTCTTTCTGAACTAGAGCCCGAACCAGTAATTCTAACCCTAGCCATGACTCTTGGACATGCCCCTTAATCGTAACCATTGGCATCACTCACGCTTCATCGTAATCCTTTAACTCAATTCCGCACTTGCCCTCCCATCAGAGAGAAACCTGAAGCCTTTCCATAACCCTATGCTTTCTGTACACCTTACAGAACAAAACTAAACTTACTCTAGCCCTTGGAACTATACCTGAACCGACACCATCAGCTTCAACGTCTGTCATGCCGCACCATAAGCCTGAATCTCAAGGTCGCCGTCACCCTCACGTCAGGGACAGATGCGAACTCTAAATGTAACTGCATAATCCTGTCAATCTTACTGAACACCTAACCCTAAACCTAGTGCCAAGCCCTGGACTAGATTTTTCACCCGCAGCAATGATGTCAACTACGACACATCTTAATTCGGAGCTTGAATCTCACACTCACACTGACATCAGAAGAGAACCCTAATTCTTTCGGAAACCGTCTTTTCCGCACTGATTTTCTCTTACAGATAACCCTAAGCGTATCCCAGGCCCCTTTCACTGAACCGCCACCATCAGCATCGACGTCTGTCATTCCTCCCCATAATCCTGAAGCTCGTTCTGGACGCTGCCCTCATGTCAGAGTCGGATCAGTACTCTAACTGTCACTCAATCTGCAGCATACTCCTTACCTTACAACTAATGCTGACCCTATCCCTGGTACCGGGATCTGACACTTCACCTTCATCATTGTTGTGACCCTCACTTCACCTGAAACTTAAACTTATTCTTGCACTCACCCTCACATCAGAGGCGGATCCGAATTCTAACTGCAACCCTACCTCACCCATACTCCTTATCAAACCCATAACCCTACCCTAGATCTGAACCTTGAATCAGATTATTCACCTTCATCGTTGCTACCCACTATGACACCCTTAATGGTGTGACTCGATCTCACACTCGCCCTCAATTTAGAATTGCACCCTAATTCTGTCCATAACCATATTATCTGCATAAACCTGCATAGACCTTTCCTTACAGAAAACTCTAACCCTGGAACAGGTTCCTTTACCTGCATGCTCACCACCAGCATTGATGTCACCGATGCCATACCTTAATGATGAAGTCCAAACTGGCCTTCACCCACACGTCAGAGTAGGATCCTCTATCTAAACATAACCACATCCACGGCATAAACTAAAACAATTCCCTATCCCTAACCCTAGCACATACCTGTGGCCTGACCATCCATAATCTCCATGGATGTGACCCTTGCCTCATTGTCAGCCTGCGACTGAATTGGACAGTTGCCCTAACCTTGCAGAAGGACCCTCAGTCTAAACGTACCAATACCCTGCCCCTACGGCTTTCCAAAATCCTAACCCTAACCCTAGCCCTGGCTCGTGGTCCTGACACCTCACCTTGACCATTGACGTCAAACATGCCTCACCATAAACCTGATCCACCATCATGCACTCCCTTTCTCATCAGAACTAGAAGCCAACTCTATCCATAAAGCCACTGTCTCTGCATACCAGAGAGAACAAAAAATTTTAACTCTAAAACTGGTGCCTGGACCTATACACAAAGCGTCATTATCACAAACACCCAGGGATCTCCTCAACACGGAAACGCAAATTCACACTCGCACTCACATCAGAGGTAGACCCTAACCCTAATAATTAACTTATCCTTTCTGCACAACAGCCCTAACCTCTATATTCAAAGCCTAGCCATGACTCTTGGACCTGCCCCTTCACCATAACCGTTGGCATCACCTGCGCTTCATCGTAATCCTAATCTTCAATCCCGAACGTGCCCTCCCATCGGAGAGAAACTCGAAATTTTTCCATAAACCTATCCTTCTTCTACACCTTACAGAACACAATAAACTTACTCTAGCCCTCGGCATTTTACCTGATCCAAAACCAACAGCCTCAATGTCTGTCTTGCCGCACCATAAGCCTGAAGCTCAAGGTGGCCCTCGCCCTCACTTCAGGGTCAGATGCAAACTCTAAATGTTACTCCACATTCCTGTAAATCTTACTGAACACCTAACCCTAACCCTAGCGCGAAGCCTTGGACTAGATTCTTCACCTACAACATTGATGTCAACTAAGACACATCTTAACTCGGAGCATGAATTTCACATTCTCAATCACAACAGAAGAGAACCCTTATTCTCTCGGTAACCGTCTCTTCCGCAGAGATTTTCTCTTACACATAGACCTAACCCTCTCCCAGGACCCTTTCACTGAACCGCTACCATCAGCATCGATGTCTGTCATTCGTTCCCACAACCCTGAAGCTCGTTCTGGCCACTGCCCTCTTGTCAGAGTCGGATCAGAACGCTAAATGTCACTCAATTTTCCGCAGACTCCTTACCTTACAACTAATGCTAACCCTATCCCTGGTGCCAGGATCTGACACTTCACCTTCATCATTGATGTCACACTCACTTCACCTTAAACCTTAAACTTATTCTTGCACAAAACCTCACATCAGAGGTGGATCCGAATTCTAACTGCAACCCTATCTCACCCGTACTCCTTATCGAACACATAATCCTAACCGTAGATCTGACCCTTGAACCAGAATCTTCACCTTCACCGTTGCTATCAACTATGACTCCCTTAATCCTCTGACACGATCTCACACTCACACTCAATTCAGAATTTTTTGCAAATTCTGTCCATAACCATATTTTCTGCATAGACCTTTCCTTACAGAAAACCCTAACCCTAGCCCCGGATCCTTAACCTGAATGCTCACCGTCAGCATCGGTGTCACCGATGCCACATCTTGATGATGAAGTCCAAGCTGGCCTTCACCCACACGTCAGAGTAGGATGCTTAATCTAAACATAACCACATCCACCGCATAAACTTTAGACAATTGCCTAACCCTAACCCTAGCACATTCCTGTGACCTGAGCCTCCAAAATCATCATGGACGTCACCCTTGCCTCACTGCGACTCAATTGGACAGTTGCCCTAAACTTGGAGAAGGACCCTCAGTCTAAACGTACCAATTGCCTGCCCCTACAGCTTTCCAAAAACCTAACCCTAACACTACCCCTGGCTCGGGGTCCTGACACCTCACCTTGACCATTGACGTCATCCGTGCCTCACCATAAACCTGATCCACCATCTTGCGCACCCTGTCACATCAGACTCAGAAGCTATCTCTATCCGTAAAGAGAATGTTTCTGTATACCAGAGAGAACACAGAATTTTAACCCTGAAACTGATGCCTGGACCTGTATACAGAGTGTCAGCATCGGAGACACCCAGGGATCTCCCAACACAGAAACACAATTTCACAGTCACAGTCACATCAGAGCTAGACCTTAAGTCTTACAATTAACTTATTCTTTCTGTACTAGAGCCCGAACCAGTATTTCTAACCCTAGCCATGACTCTTGGACATGAACCTTAATCGTAACCATTGGCATCACTCACGCTTCATCGTAATCCTTTACCTCAATCCCGCACTTGCCCTCCCATCAGAGAGAAACCTGAAGCCTTTCCATAACCCTATCCTTCCTGTACACCTTACAGAACAAAACTTAACTTACTCTAGCCCTTGGGACTATACCTAAACCGACACCATCAGCTTCAACGTCTGTCATGCCGCACCATAAGCCTGAATCTCAAGGTCGCCGTCACCCGCACGTCAGGGACAGATGCGAACTCTAAATGTAACTGCATAATCCTGTCAATCGTACTGAACACCTAACCCTAACCCTAGTGCCAAGCCCTGGACTAGATTTTTCACCCGCAGCAATGATGTCAACTACGACACATCTTAATTCGGAGCTTGAATCTCACACTCACACTGACATCAGAAGAGAACCCTAATTCTTTCGGAAACCGTCTTTTCCGCACTGATTTTCTCTTACAGATAACCCTAAGCGTATCCCAGGCCCCTTTCACTGAACCGCCACCATCAGCATCGACGTCTGTCATTCCTCCCCATAATCCTGAAGCTAGTTCTGGACGCTGCCCTCATGTCAGAGTCGGATCAGTACTCTAACTGTCACTCAATCTGCAGCATACTCCTTACCTTACAACTAATGCTGACCCTATCCCTGGTACCGGGATCTGACACTTCACCTTCATCATTGTTGTGACCCTCACTTCACCTGAAACTTAAACTTATTCTTGCACTCACCCTCACATCAGAGGCGGATCCGAATTCTAACTGCAACCCTACCTCACCCATACTCCTTATCAAACCCATAACCCTACCCTAGATCTGAACCTTGAATCAGATTATTCACCTTCATCGTTGCTACCCACTATGACACCCTTAATGGTGTGACTCGATCTCACACTCGCCCTCAATTTAGAATTGCACCCTAATTCTGTCCATAACCATATTATCTGCATAAACCTGCATAGACCTTTCCTTACAGAAAACTCTAACCCTGGAACAGGTTCCTTTACCTGCATGCTCACCACCAGCATTGATGTCACCGATGCCATACCTTAATGATGAAGTCCAAACTGGCCTTCACCCACACGTCAGAGTAGGATCCTCTATCTAAACATAACCACATCCACGGCATAAACTAAAACAATTCCCTATCCCTAACCCTAGCACATACCTGTGGCCTGACCATCCATAATCTCCATGGATGTGACCCTTGCCTCATTGTCAGCCTGCGACTGAATTGGACAGTTGCCCTAACCTTGCAGAAGGACCCTCAGTCTAAACGTACCAATACCGTGCCCCTACGGCTTTCCAAAATCCTAACCCTAACCCTAGCCCTGGCTCGTGGTCCTGACACCTCACCTTGACCATTGACGTCAACCATGCCTCACCATAAACCTGATCCACCATCTTGCACTCCCTTTCTCATCCGAACTAGAAGCCAACTCTATCCATAAAGCCACTGTCTCTGCATACCAGACAGAACAGAAAATTTTAACTCTAAAACTGGTGCCTGGACCTACACACAAAGTGTCATTATCACAAACACCCAGGGATCTCCTCAACACGGAAACGCAAATTCACACTCGCACTCACATCAAAGGTAGACCCTAACCCTAATAATTAACTTATCCTTTCTGCACAACAGCCATAACCTCTATATTCAAAGCCTAGCCATGACTCTTGGACCTGCCCCTTCACCATAACCGTTGGCATCACCTGCGCTTCATCGTAATCCTAATCTTCAATCCCGAACGTGCCCTCCCATCGGAGAGAAACTCGAAATTTTTCCATAAACCTATCCTTCGTCTACACCTTACAGAACACAATAAACTTACTCTAGCCCTCGGCATTTTACCTGATCCAAAACCAACAGCCTCAATGTCTGTCTTGCCGCACCATAAGCCTGAAGCTCAAGGTGGCCCTCGCCCTCACTTCAGGGTCAGATGCAAACTCTAAATGTTACTCCACATTCCTATAAACTTACTGAACACCCAACCCTAACCCTAGCGCGAAGCCTTAGACTAGATTCTTCACCTACAACATTGATGTCAACTAAGACACATCTTAACTCGGAGCCTGAATTTCACATTCTCAATCACAACAGAAGAGAACCCTTATTCTCTCGGTAACCGTCTCTTCCGCAGAGATTTTCTCTTACACATAGCCCTAACCCTCTCCCAGGACCCTTTCACTGAACCGCTACCATCAGCATCGACGTCTGTCATTCGTTCCCACAACCCTGAAGCTCGTTCTGGCCACTGCCCTCTTGTCAGAGTCGGATCAGAACGCTAAATGTCACTCAATTTTCCGCAGACTCCTTACCTTACAACTAATGCCAACCCTATCCCTGGTGCCAGGATCTGACACTTCACCTTCATCATTGATGTCACACTCACTTCACCTTAAACCTTAAACTTATTCTTGCACAAAACCTCACATCAGAGGTGGATCCGAATTCTAACTGCAACCCTATCTCACCCGTACTCCTTATCGAACATATAACACTAACCCTAGATCTGACCCTTGAACCAGAATCTTCACCTTCACCGTTGCTATCAACTATGACTCCCTTAATCCTCTGACTCGATCTCACACTCACACTCAATTCAGAATTTTTCGCAAATTCTGTCCATAACCATATTTTCTGCATAGACCTCTCCTTACAGAAAACCCTAACCCTAGCCCCGGATCCTTAACCTGAATGCTCACCGTCAGCATTGGTGTCACCGATGCCACATCTTGATGATGAAGTCCAAGCTGGCCTTCACCCACACGTCAGAGTAGGATGCTTAATCTAAACACAACCACATCCACCACATAATATTTAGACAATTGCCTAACCCTAACCCTAGCACATTCCTGTGACCTGAGCCTCCAAAATCATCATGGACGTCACCCTTGCCTCACTGCGACTCAGTTGGACAGTTGCCCTAAACTTGGAGAAGGACCCTCAGTCTAAACGTACCAATTGCCTGCCCCTACAGCTTTCCAAAGACCTAACCCTAACACTACCCCTGGCTCGGGCTCCTGAGACCTCACCTTGACCATTGACGTCATCCATGCCTCACCATAAACCTGATCCACCATCTTGCGCACCGTGTCACATCAGACTCAGAAGCTATCTCTATCCGTAAAGAGAATGTTTCTGTATACCAGAGAGAGCACAGAATTTTAACCCTGCAACTGATGCCTGGACCTGTATACAGTGTGTCAGCATCGGAGACACCCAGGGATCTCCCAACACGGAAACACAATTTCACAGTCACAGTCACATCAGAGCTAGACCTTAAGTCTTATAATTAACTTATTCTTTCTGTACTAGAGCCCGAACCTGTAATTCTAACCCTAGCCATGACTCTTGGACATGCCACTTAATCGTAACCATTGGCATCACTCACGCTTCATCGTAATCCTTTACCTCAATCCCGCACTTGCCCTCCCATCAGAGAGAAACCTGAAGCCTTTCCATAACCCTATCCTTCCTGTACACCTTACAGAACAAAACTAAACTTACTCTAGCCCTTGGGACTATACCTGAACCGACACCATTAGCTTCAACGTCTGTCATGCCGCACCGTAAGCCTGAATCTCAAGGTCGCCGTCACCCGCACGTCAGGGACAGATGCGAACACTAAATGTAACTGCATAATCCTGTCAATCGTACTGAACACCTAACCCTAACCCTAGTGCCAAGCCCTGGACTAGATTTTTCACCCGCAGCAATGATGTCAACTACGACACATCTTAATTCGGAGCTTGAATCTCACACTCGCACTGTCATCAGAAGAGAACCCTAGTTCTTTCGGAAACCGTCTTTTCCGCACTGATTTACTCTTACAGATAACCCTAAGCGTATCCCAGGCCCCTTTCACTGAACCGCCACCATCAGCATCGACGTCTGTCATTCCTCCCCATAATCCTGAAGCTCGTTCTGGACGCTGCCCTCATGTCAGAGTCGGATCAGTACTCTAACTGTCACTCAATCTGCAGCATACTCCTTACCTTACAACTAATGCTGACCCTATCCCTGGTACCGGGATCTGACACTTCACCTTCATCATTGTTGTGACCCTCACTTCACCTGAAACTTAAACTTATTCTTGCACTCACCCTCACATCAGAGGCGGATCCGAATTCTAACTGCAACCCTACCTCACCCGTACTCCTTATCAAACCCATAACCCTACCCTAGATCTGAACCTTGAATCAGATTATTGACCTTCATCGTTGCTACCCACTATGACACCCTTAATGGTGTGACTCGATCTCACACTCGCCCTCAATTTAGAATTGCACCCTAATTCTGTCCATAACCATAATATCTGCATAAAACTGCATAGACATTTCCTTACAGAAAACTCTAACCCTGGAACAGGTTCCTTTACCTGCGTGCTCACCACCAGCATTGATGTCACCGATGCCATACCTTAATGATGAAGTCCAAACTGGCCTTCACCCACACGTCAGAGTAGGATCCTCTATCTAAACATAACCACATCCACGGCATAAACTAAAACAATTCCCTATCCCTAACCCTAGCACATACCTGTGGCCTGACCATCCATAATCTCCATGGATGTGACCCTTGCCTCATTGTAAGCCTGCGACTGAATTGGACAGTTGCCCTAACCTTGCAGAAGGACCCTCAGTCTAAACGTACCAATACCCTGCCCCTACGGCTTTCCAAAATCCTAACCCTAACCCTAGCCCTGGCTCGTGGTCCTGACACCTCACCTTGACCATTGACGTCAACCATGCCTCACCATAAACCTGATCCACCATCTTGAACTCCCTTTCTCATCAGAACTAGAAGCCAACTCTATCCATAAAGCCACTGTCTCTGCATACCAGAGAGAACAAAAAATTTTAACTCTAAAACTGGTGCCTGGACCTACACACAAAGCGTCATTATCACAAACACCCAGGGATCTCCTCAACACGGAAACGCAAATTCACACTCGCACTCACATCAGAGGTAGACCCTAACCCTAATAATTAACTTATCCTTTCTGCACAACAGCCCTAACCTCTATATTCAAAGCCTAGCCATGACTCTTGGACCTGCCCCTTCACCATAACCGTTGGCATCACCTGCGCTTCATCGTAATCCTAATCTTCAATCCCGAACGTGCCCTCCCATCGGAGAGAAACTCGAAATTTTTCCATAAACCTATCCTTCTTCTACACCTTACAGAACACAATAAACTTACTCTAGCCCTCGGCATTTTACCTGATCCAAAACCAACAGCCTCAATGTCTGTCTTGCCGCACCATAAGCCTGAAGCTCAAGGTGGCCCTCGCCCTCACTTCAGGGTCAGATGCAAACTCTAAATGTTACTCCACATTCCTGTAAATCTTACTGAACACCTAACCCTAACCCTAGCGCGAGGCCTTGGACTAGATTCTTCACCTACAACATTGATGTCAACTAAGACACATCTTAACTCGGAGCCTGAATTTCACATTCTCAATCACAACAGAAGAGAACCCTTATTCTCTCGGTAACCGTCTCTTCCGCAGAGATTTTCTCTTACAGATAGCCCTAACCCTCTCCCAGGACCCTTTCACTGAACCGCTACCATCAGCATCGACGTCTGTCATTCGTTCCCACAACCCTGAAGCTCGTTCTGGCCACTGCCCTCTTGTCAGAGTCGGATCAGAACGCTAAATGTCACTCAATTTTCCGCAGACTCCTTACCTTACAACTAATGCCAACCCTATCCCTGGTGCCAGGATCTGACACTTCACCTTCATCATTGATGTCACACTCACTTCACCTTAAACCTTAAACTTATTCTTGCCCAAAACCTCACATCAGAGGTGGATCCGAATTCTAACTGCAACCCTATCTCACCCGTACTCCTTATCGAACACATAACACTAACCCTAGATCTGACCCTTGAACCAGAATCTTCACCTTCACCGTTGCTATCAACTATGACTCCCTTAATCCTCTGACTCGATCTCACACTCACACTCAATTCAGAATTTTTCGCAAATACTGTCCATAACCATATTTTCTGCATAGACCTCTCCTTACAGAAAACCCTAACCCTAGCCCCGGATCCTTAACCTGAATGCTCACCGTCAGCATTGGTGTCACCGATGCCACATCTTGATGATGAAGTCCAAGCTGGCCTTCACCCACACGTCAGAGTAGGATGCTTAATCTAAACATAACCACATCCACCGCATAAACTTTAGACAATTGCCGAACCCTAACCCTAGCACATTCCTGTGACCTGAGCCTCCAAAATCATCATGGACGTCACCCTTGCCTCACTGCGACTCAGTTGGACAGTTGCCCTAAACTTGGAGAAGGACCCTCAGTCTAAACGAACCAATTGCCTGCCCCTACAGCTTACCAAAGACCTAACCCTAACACTACCCCTGGCTCGGGCTCCTGAGACCTCACCTTGACCACTGACGTCATCCATGCCTCACCATAAACCTGATCCACCATCTTGCGCACCCTGTCACATCAGACTCAGAAGCTATCTCTATCCGTAAAGAGAATGTTTCTGTATACCAGAGAGAACACAGAATTTTAACCCTGCAACTGATGCCTGAACCTGTATACAGTGTGTCAGCATCGGAGACACTCAGGGATCTCCCAACACGGAAACACAATTTCACAGTCACAGTCACATCAGAGCTAGACCTTAAGTCTTATAATTAACTTATTCTTTCTGTACTAGAGCCCGAACCAGTAATTCGAACCCTAGCCATGACTCTTGGACATGCCCCTTAATCGTAACCATTGGCATCACTCACGCTTCATCGTAATCCTTTACCTCAATCCCGCTCTTGCCCTCCCATCAGAGAGAAACCTGAAGCCTTTCCATAACCCTATCCTTCCTGTACACCTTACAGAACAAAACTAAACTTACTCTAGCCCTTGGGACTATACCTGAACCGACACCATCAGCTTCAACGTCTGTCATGCCGCACCATAAGCCTGAATCTCAAGGTCGCCGTCACCCGCACGTCAGGGACAGATGCGAACTCTAAATGTAACTGCATAATCCTGTCAATCGTACTGAACACCTAACCCTAACCTTAGTGCCAAGCCCTGGACTAGATTTTTCACCCGCAGCAATGATGTCAACTACGACACATCTTAATTCGGAGCTTGAATCTCACACTCGCACTGACATCAGAAGAGAACCCTAGTTCTTTCGGAAACCGTTTTTTCCGCACTGATTTTCTCTTACAGATAACCCTAAGCATATCCCAGGCCCCTTTCACTGAACCGCCACCATCAGCATCGACGTCTGTCATTCCTCCCCATAATCCTGAAGCTCGTTCTGGACGCTGCCCTCATGTCAGAGTCGGATCAGTACTCTAACTGTCCCTCAATCTGCAGCATACTCCTTACCTTACAATTAATGCTGACCCTATCCCTGGTACCGGGATCTGACACTTCACCTTCATCATTGTTGTGACCCTCACTTCACCTGAAACTTAAACTTATTCTTGCACTCACCCTCACATCAGAGGCGGATCCGAATTCTAACTGCAACCCTACTTCACCCGTACTCCTTATCAAACCCATAACCCTACCCTAGATCTGAACCTTGAATCAGATTATTCACCTTCATCGTTGCTACCCACTATGACACCCTTAATGGTGTGACTCGATCTCACACTCGCCCTCAATTTAGAATTGCACCCTAATTCTGTTCATAACCATATTATCTGCATAAACCTGCATACACGTTTCCTTACAGAAAACTCTAACCCTGGAACAGGTTTCTTTACCTGCATGCTCACCACCAGAATTGATGTCACCGATGCCATACCTTAATGATGAAGTCCAAACTGGCCTTCACCCACACGTCAGAGTAGGATCCTCTATCTAAACATAACCACATCCACGGCATAAACTAAAACAATTCCCTATCCCTAACCCTAGCACATACCTGTGGCCTGACCATCCATAATCTCCATGGATGTGACCCTTGCCTCATTGTAAGCCTGCAACTGAATTGGACAGTTGCCCTAACCTTGCAGAAGGACCCTCAGTCTAAACGTACCAATACCCTGCCCCTACGGCTTTCCAAAATCCTAACCCTAACCCTAGCCCTGGCTCGTGGTCCTGACACCTCACCTTGACCATTGACGTCAACCATGCCTCACCATAAACCTGATCCACCATCTTGCACTCCCTTTCTCATCCGAACTAGAAGCCAACTCTATCCATAAAGCCACTGTCTCTGCATACCAGAGAGAACAAAAAATTTTAACTCTAAAACTGGTGCCTGGACCTACACACAAAGCGTCATTATCACAAACACCCAGGGATCTCCTCAACACGGAAACGCAAATTCACACTCGCACTCACATCAGAGGTAGACCCTAACCCTAATAATTAACTTATCCTTTCTGCACAACAGCCCTAACCTCTATATTCAAAGCCTAGCCATGACTCTTGGACCTGCCCCTTCACCATAACCGTTGGCATCACCTGCGCTTCATCGTAATCCTAATCTTCAATCCCGAACGTGCCCTCCCATCGGAGAGAAACTCGAAATTTTTCCATAAACCTATCCTTCTTCTACACCTTACAGAACACAATAAACTTACTCTAGCCCTCGGCATTTTACCTGATCCAAAACCAACAGCCTCAATGTCTGTCTTGCCGCACCATAAGCCTGAAGCTCAAGGTGGCCCTCGCCCTCACTTCAGGGTCAGATGCAAACTCTAAATGTTACTCCACATTCCTGTAAATCTTACTGAACACCTAACCCTAACCCTAGCGCGAGGCCTTGGACTAGATTCTTCACCTACAACATTGATGTCAACTAAGACACATCTTAACTCGGAGCCTGAATTTCACATTCTCAATCACAACAGAAGAGAACCCTTATTCTCTCGGTAACCGTCTCTTCCGCAGAGATTTTCTCTTACAGATAGCCCTAACCCTCTCCCAGGACCCTTCCACTGAACCGCTACCATCAGCATCGACGTCTGTCATTCGTTCCCACAACCCTGAATCTCGTTCTGGCCACTGCCCTCTTGTCAGAGTCGGATCAGAACGCTAAATGTCACTCAATTTTCCGCAGACTCCTTACCTTACAACTAATGCCAACCCTATCCCTGGTGCCAGGATCTGACACTTCACCTTCATCATTGATGTCACACTCACTTCACCTTAAACCTTAAACTTATTCTTGCCCAAAACCTCACATCAGAGGTGGATCCGAATTCTAACTGCAACCCTATCTCACCCGTACTCCTTATCGAACACATAACACTAACCCTAGATCTGACCCTTGAACCAGAATCTTCACCTTCACCGTTGCTATCAACTATGACTCCCTTAATCCTCTGACTCGATCTCACACTCACACTCAATTCAGAATTTTTCGCAAATACTGTCCATAACCATATTTTCTGCATAGACCTCTCCTTACAGAAAACCCTAACCCTAGCCCCGGATCCTTAACCTGAATGCTCACCGTCAGCATTGGTGTCACCGATGCCACATCTTGATGATGAAGTCCAAGCTGGCCTTCACCCACACGTCAGAGTAGGATGCTTAATCTAAACATAACCACATCCACCGCATAAACTTTAGACAATTGCCTAACCCTAACCCTAGCACATTCCTGTGACCTGAGCCTCCAAAATCATCATGGTCGTCACCCTTGCCTCACTGCGACTCCATTGGACAGTTTCCCTAAACTTGGAGAAGGACCCTCAGTCTAAACGTACCAATTGCCTGCCCCTACAGCTTTCCAAATACCTAACCCTAACACTACCCCTGGCTCGGGGTAATGACACCTCACCTTGACCATTGACGTCATCCGTGCCTCACCAAAAACCTGATCCACCATCTTTCGCACCCTGTCACATCAGACTCAGAAGCTATCTCTATCCGTAAAGAGAATGTTTCTGTATACCAGAGAGAACACAGAATTTTAACCCTGCAACTGATGCCTGGACCTGTATACAGTGTGTCAGCATCGGAGACACCCAAAGATCTCCCAACACGGAAACACAATTTCACAGTCACAGTCACATCAGAGCTAGACCTTAAGTCTTATAATTAACTTATTCTTTCTGTACTAGAGCCCGAACCAGTAATTCTAACCCTAGCCATGACTCTTGGACATGCCCCTTAATCGTAACCATTGGCATCACTCACGCTTCATCGTAATCCTTTACCTCAATCCCGCACTTGCCCTCCCATCAGAGAGAAACCTGAAGCCTTTCCATAACCCTATCCTTCCTGTACACCTTACAGAACAAAACTAAACTTACTCTAGCCCTTGGGACTATACCTGAACCGACACCATCAGCTTCAACGTCTGTCATGCCGCACCATAAGCCTGAATCTCAAGGTCGCCGTCACCCGCACGTCAGGGACAGATGCGAACTCTAAATGTAACTGCATAGTCCTGTCAATCGTACTGAACACCTAACCCTAACCCTAGTGCCAAGCCCTGGACTAGATTTTTCACCCGCAGCAATGATGTTAACTACGACACATCTTAATTCGGAGCTTGAATCTCACACTCGCACTGACATCAGAATAATACCCTAGTTCTTACGGAAACCGTCTTTTCCGCACTGATTTTCTCTTACAGATAACCCTAAGCGTACCCCAGGCCCCTTTCACTGAACCGCCACCATCAGCTTCGACGTCTGTCATTCCTCCCCATAATCCTGAAGCTCGTTCTGGACGCTGCCCTCATGTCAGAGTCGGATCAGTACTCTAACTGTCACTCAATCTGCAGCATACTCCTTACCTTACAACTAATGCTGACCCTATCCCTGGTACCGGGATCTGACACTTCACCTTCATCATTGTTGTGACCCTCACTTCACCTGAAACTTAAACTTATTCTTGCACTCACCCTCACATCAGAGGCGGATCCGAATTCTAACTGCAACCCTACTTCACCCGTACTCCTTATCAAACCCATAACCCTACCCTAGATCTGAACCTTGAATCAGATTTTTCACCTTCATCGTTGCTACCCACTATGACACCCTTAATGGTGTGACTCGATCTCACACTCGCCCTCAATTTAGAATTGCACCCTAATTCTGTCCATAACCATATTATCTGCATAAACCTGCATAGACCTTTCCTTACAGAAAACTCTATCCCTGGAACAGGTTCCTTTACCTGCATGCTCACCACCAGCATTGATGTCACCGATGCCATACCTTAATGATGAAGTCCAAACTGGCCTTCACCCACACGTCAGAGTAGGATCCTCTATCTAAACATAACCACATCCACGGCATAAACTAAAACAACTCCGTATCCCTAACCCTAGCACATACCTGTGGCCTGACCATCCATAATCTCCATGGATGTGACCCTTGCCTCATTGTAAGCCTGCGACTGAATTGGACAGTTGCCCTAACCTTGCAGAAGAACCCTCAGTCTAAACGTACCAATACCCTGCCCCTACGGCTTTCCAAAATCCTAACCCTAACCCTAGCCCTGGCTCGTGGTCCTGACACCTCACCTTGACCATTGACGTCAACCATGCCTCACCATAAACCTGATCCACCATCTTGCACTCCCTTTCTCATCAGAACTAGAAGCCAACTCTATCCATAAAGCCAGTGTCTCCGCATACCAGAGAGAACAAAAAATTTTAACTCTAAAACTGGTGCCTGGACCTACACACAAAGCGTCATTATCACAAACACCCAGGGATCTCCTCAACACGGAAACGCAAATTCACACTCGCACTCACATCAGAGGTAGACCCTAACCCTAATAATTAACTTATCCTTTCTGCACATCAGCCCTAACCTCTATATTCAAAGCCTAGCCATGACTCTTGGACCTGCCCCTTCACCATAACCGTTGGCATCACCTGCGCTTCATCGTATTCCTAATCTTCAATCCCGAACGTGCCCTCCCATCGGAGAGAAACTCGAAATTTTTCCATAAACCTATCCTTCTTCTACACCTTACAGAACACAATAAACTTACTCTAGCCCTCGGCATTTTACCTGATCCAAAACCAACAGCCTCAATGTCTGTCTTGCCGCACCATAAGCCTGAAGCTCAAGGTGGCCCTCGCCCTCACTTCAGGGTCAGATGCAAACTCTAAATGTTACTCCACATTCCTGTAAATCTTACTGAACACCTAACCCTAACCCTAGCACGAAGCCTTGGACTAGATTCTTCACCTACAACATTGATGTCAACTAAGACACATCTTAACTCGGAGCATGAATTTCACATTCTCAATCACAACAGAAGAGAACCCTTATTCTCTCGGTAACCGTCTCTTCCGCAGAGATTTTCTCTTACACATAGCCCTAACCCTCTCCCAGGACCCTTTCACTGAACCGCTACCATCAGCATCGACGTCTGTCATTCGTTCCCACAACCCTGAAGCTCGTTCTGGCCACTGCCCTCTCGTCAGAGTCGGATCAGAACGCTAAATGTCACTCAATTTTCCGCAGACTCCTTACCTTACAACTAATGCCAACCCTATCCCTGGTGCCAGGATCTGACACTTCACCTTCATCATTGATGTCACACTCACTTCACCTTAAAACTTAAACTTATTCTTGCAGAAAACCTCACATCAGAGGTGGATCCGAATTCTAACTGCAACCCTATCTCACCCGTACTCCTTATCGAACACATAACCCTAACCCTAGATCTGACCCTTGAACCAGAATCTTCACCTTCACCGTTGCTATCAACTATGACTCCCTTAATCCTCTGACTCGATCTCACACTCACACTCAATTCAGAATTTTTCGCAAATTCTGTCCATAACCATATTTTCTGCATAGACCTTTCCTTACAGAAAACCCTAACCCTAGCCCCGGATCCTTAACGTGAATGCTCACCGTCAGCATTGGTGTCACCGATGCCACATCTTGATGATGAAGTCCAAGCTGGCCTTCACCCACACGTCAGAGTAGGATGCTTAATCTAAACATAACCACATCCACCGCATAAACTTTAGACAATTACCTAACCCTAACCCTAGCACATTTCTGTGACCTGAGCCTCCAAAATCATCATGGTCGTCACCCTTGCCTCACTGCGACTCAATTGGACAGTTGCCCTAAACTTGGAGAAGGACCCTCAGTCTAAACGTACCAATTGCCTGCCCCTACAGCTTTCCAAAAACCTAACCCTAACACTACCCCTGGCTCGGGGTCCTGACACCTCACCTTGACCATTGACGTCATCCGTGCCTCACCAAAAACCTGATCCACCATCTTGCGCACCCTGTCACATCAGACTCAGAAGCTATCTCTATCCGTAAAGAGAATGTTTCTGTATACCAGAGAGAACACAGAATTTTAACCCTGCAACTGATGCCTGGACCTGTATACAGTGTGTCAGCATCGGAGACACCCAGGGATCTCCCAACACGGAAACACAATTTCACAGTCACAGTCACATCAGAGCTAGACCTTAAGTCTTATAATTAACTTATTCTTTCTGTACTAGAGCCCGAACCAGTAATTCTAACCCTAGCCATGACTCTTGGACATGCCCCTTAATCGTAACCATTGGCATCACTCACGCTTCATCGTAATCCTTTACCTCAATCCCGCACTTGCCCTCCCATCAGAGAGAAACCTGAAGCCTTTCCATAACCCTATCCTTCCTGTACACCTTACAGAACAAAACTAAACTTACTCTAGCCCTTGGGACTATACCTGAACCGACACCATCAGCTTCAACGTCTGTCATGCCGCACCATAAGCCTGAATCTCAAGGTCGCCGTCACCCGCACGTCAGGGACAGATGCGAACTCTAAATGTAACTGCATAATCCTGTCAATCGTACTGAACACCTAACCCTAACCCTAGTGCCAAGCCCTGGACTAGATTTTTCACCCGCAGCAATGATGTCAACTACGACACATCTTAATTCGGAGCTTGAATCTCACACTCGCACTGACATCAGAAGAGAACCCTAGTTCTTTCGGAAACCGTCTTTTCCGCACTGATTTTCTCTTACAGATAACCCTAAGCGTATCCCAGGCCCCTTTCACTGAACCGCCACCATCAGCATCGACGTCTGTCATTCCTCCCCATAATCCTGAAGCTCGTTCTGGACGCTGCCCTCATGTCAGAGTCGGATCAGTACTCTAACTGTCACTCAATCTGCAGCATACTCCTTACCTTACAACTAATGCTGACCCTATCCCTGGTACCGGGATCTGACACTTCACCTTCATCATTGTTGTGACCCTCACTTCACCTGAAACTTAAACTTATTCTTGCACTCACCCTCACATCAGAGGCGGATCCGAATTCTAACTGCAACCCTACTTCACCCGTACTCCTTATCAAACCCATAACCCTACCCTAGATCTGAACCTTGAATCAGATTATTCACCTTCATCGTTGCTACCCCCTATGACACCCTTAATGGTGTGACTCGATCTCACACTCGCCCTCAATTTAGAATTGCACCCTAATTCTGTCCATAACCATATTATCTGCATAAACCTGCATAGACCTTTCCTTACAGAAAACTCTAACCCTGGAACAGGTTCCTTTACCTGCATGCTCACCACCAGCATTGATGTCACCGATGCCATACCTTAATGATGAAGTCCAAACTGGCCTTCACCCACACGTCAGAGTAGGATCCTCTATCTAAACATAACCACATCCACGGCATAAACTAAAACAATTCCCTATCCCTAACCCTAGCACATACCTGTGGCCTGACCATCCATAATCTCCATGGATGTGACCCTTGCCTCATTGTAAGCCTGCGACTGAATTGGACAGTTGCCCTAACCTTGCAGAAGGACCCTCAGTCTAAACGTACCAATACCCTGCCCCTACGGCTTTCCAAAATCCTAACCCTAACCCTAGCCCTGGCTCGTGGTCCTGACACCTCACCTTGACCATTGACGTCAACCATGCCTCACCATAAACCTGATCCACCATCTTGCACTCCCTTTCTCATCAGAACTAGAAGCCAACTCTATCCATAAAGCCAGTGTCTCCGCATACCATAGAGAACAAAAAATTTTAACTCTAAAACTGGTGCTTGGACCTATACACAAAGCGTCATTATCACAAACACCCAGGGATCTCCTCAACACGGAAACGCAAATTCACACACTCACTCACATCAGAGGTAGACCCTAACCCTAATAATTAACTTATCCTTTCTGCACAACAGCCCTAACCTCTATATTCAAAGCCTAGTCATGACTCTTGGACCTGCCCCTTCACCATAACCGTTGGCATCACCTGCGCTTCATCGTAATCCTAATCTTCAATCCCGAACGTGCCCTCCCATCGGAGAGAAACTCGAAATTTTTCCATAAACCTATCCTTCTTCTACACCTTACAGAACACAATAAACTTACTCTAGCCCTCGGCATTTTACCTGATCCAAAACCAACAGCCTCAATGTCTGTCTTGCCGCACCATAAGCCTGAAGCTCAAGGTGGCCCTCGCCCTCACTTCAGGGTCAGATGCAAACTCTAAATGTTACTCCACATTCCTGTAAATCTTACTGAACACCTAACCCTAACCCTAGCGCGAAGCCTTGGACTAGATTCTTCACCTACAACACTGATGTCAACTAAGACACATCTTAACTCGGAGCCTGAATTTCACATTCTCAATCACAACAGAAGAGAACCCTTATTCTCTCGGTAACCGTCTGTTCCGCAGAGATTTTCTCTTACACATAGCCCTAACCCTCTCCCAGGACACTTTCACTGAACCGCTACCATCAGCATCGACGTCCGTCATTCGTGCCCACAACCCTGAAGCTCGTTCTGGCCACTGCCCTCTTGTCAGAGTCGGATCAGAACGCTAAATGTCACTCAATTTTCCGCAGACTCCTTACCTTACAACTAATGCCAACCCTATCCCTGGTGCCAGGTTCTGACACTTCACCTTCATCATTGATGTCACACTCACTTCACCTTAAAACTTAAACTAATTCTTGCCCAAAACCTCACATCAGAGGTGGATCCGAATTCTAACTGCATCCATATCTCACCCGTACTCCTTATCGAACACATAACCCTAACCCTACATCTGACCCTTGAACCAGAATCTTCACCTTCACCGTTGCTATCAACTATGACTCCCTTAATCCTCTGACTCGATCTCACACTCACACTCAATTCAGAATTTTTCGCAAATTCTGTCCATAACCATATTTTCTGCATAGACCTTTCCTTACAGAAAATCCTAACCCTAGCCCAGGAACCTTAACCTAAATGCTCACCGTCAGCATTGGTGTCACCGATGCCACATCTTGATGATGAAGTCCAAGCTGGCCTTCACCCACACGTCAGAGTAGGATGCTTAATCTAAACATAACCACATCCACCGCATAAACTTTAGACAATTACCTAACCCTAACCCTAGCACATTCCTGTGACCTGAGCCTCCAAAATCATCATGGACGTCACCCTTGCCTCACTGCGACTCAATTGGACAGTTGCCCTAAACTTGGAGAAGGACCCTCAGTCTAAACGTACCAATTGCCTGCCCCTACAGCTTTCCAAAGACCTAACCCTAACACTACCCCTGGCTCGGGCTCCTGAGACCTCACCTTGACCATTGACGTCATCCATGCCTCACCATAAACCTGATCCACCATCTTGCGCACCCTGTCACATCAGACTCAGAAGCTATCTCTATCCGTAAAGAGAATGTTTCTGTATACCAGAGAGAACACAGAATTTTAACCCTGCAACTGATGCCTGGACCTGTATACAGTGTGTCAGCATCGGAGACACCCAGGGATCTCCCAACACGGAAACACAATTTCACAGTCACAGTCACATCAGAGCTAGACCTTAAGTCTTATAATTAACTTATTCTTTCTGTACTAGAGCCCGAACCAGTAATTCTAACCCTAGCCATGACTCTTGGACATGCCCCTTAATCGTAACCATTGGCATCACTCACGCTTCATCGTAATCCTTTACCTCAATCCCGCACTTGCCCACCCATCAGAGAGAAACCTGAAGCCTTTCCATAACCCTATCCTTCCTGTACACCTTACAGAACAAAACTAAACTTACTCTAGCCCTTGGGACTATACCTGAACCGACACCATCAGCTTCAACGTCTGTCATGCCGCACCATAAGCCTGCATCTCAAGGTCGCCGTCACCCGCACATCAGGGACAGATGCGAACTCTAAATGTAACTGCATAATCCTGTCAATCGTACTGAACACCTAACCCTAACCCTAGTGCCAAGCCCTGGACTAGATTTTTCACCCGCAGCAATGATGTCAACTACGACACATCTTAATTCGGAGCTTGAATCTCACACTCGCACTGACATCAGAAGAGAACCCTAGTTCTTTCGGAAACCGTCTTTTCCGCACTGATTTTCTCTTACAGATAACCCTAAGCGTATCCCAGGCCCCTTTCACTGAACCGCCACCATCAGCATCGACGTCTGTCATTCCTCCCCATAATCCTGAAGCTCGTTCTGGACGCTGCCCTCATGTCAGAGTCGGATCAGTACTCTAACTGTCACTCTATCTGCAGCATACTCCTTACCTTACAACTAATGCTGACCCTATCCCTGGTACCGGGATCTGACACTTCACCTTCATCAATGCTGTGACCCTCACTTCACCTGAAACTTAAACTTATTCTTGCACTCACCCTCACATCAGAGGCGGATCCGAATTCTAACTGCAACCCTACTTCACCCGTACTCCTTATCAAACCCATAACCCTACCCTAGTTCTGAACCTTGAATCAGATTATTCACCTTCATCGTTGCTACCCACTATGACACCCTTAATGGTGTGACTCGATCTCACACTCGCCCTCAATTTAGAATTGCACCCTAATTCTGTCCATAACCATATTATCTGCATAAACCTGCATAGACCTTTCCTTACAGAAAACTCTAACCCTAGAACAGGTTCCTTTACCTGCATGCTCACCACCAGCATTGATGTCACCGATGCCATACCTTAATGATGAAGTCCAAACTGGCCTTCACCCACACGTCAGAGTAGGATCCTCTATCTAAACATAACCACATCCACGGCATAAACTAAAACAATTCCCTATCCCTAACCCTAGCACATACCTGTGGCCTGACCATCCATAATCTCTATGGATGTGACCCTTGCCTCACTGTAAGCCTGCGACTGAATTGGACAGTTGCCCTATCCTTGCAGAAGGACCCTCAGTCTAAACGTACCAATAACCTGCCCCTACGGCTTTCCAAAATCCTAACCCTAACCCTAGCCCTGGCTCGTGGTCCTGACACCTCACCTTGACCATTGACGTCAACCATGCCTCACCATAAACCTGATCCACCATCTTGCACTCCCTTTCTCATCAGAACTAGAAGCCAACTCTATCCATAAAGCCAATGTCTCTGCATACCAGAGAGAACAAAAAATTTTAACTCTAAAACTGGTGCCTGGACCTATACACAAAGCGTCATTATCACAAACACCCAGGGATCTCCTCAACACGGAAACGCAAATTCACACACTCACTCACATCAGAGGTAGACCCTAACCCTAATAATTAACTTATCCTTTCTGCACAACAGCCCTAACCTCTATATTCAAAGCCTAGCCATGGCTCTTGGACCTGCCCCTTCACCATAACCGTTGGCATCACCTGCGCTTCATCGTAATCCTAATCTTCAATCCCGAACGTGCCCTCCCATCGGAGAGAAACTCGAAATTTTTCCATAATCCTATCCTTCTTCTATACCTTACAGAACACAATAAACTTACTCTAGCCCTCGGCATTTTATCTGATCCAAAACCAACAGCCTCAATGTCTGTCTTGCCGCACCATAAGCCTGAAGCTCAAGGTGGCCCTCGCCCTCACTTCAGGGTCAGATGCAAACTCTAAATGTTACTCCACATTCCTGTAAATCTTACTGAACACCTAACCCTAACCCTAGCGCGAAGCCTTGGACTAGATTCTTCACCTACAACATTGATGTCAACTAAGACACATCTTAACTCGGAGCCTGAATTTCACATTCTCAATCACAACAGAAGAGAACCCTTATTCTCTCGGTAACCGTCTCTTCCGCAGAGATTTTCTCTTACACATAGCCCTAACCCTCTCCCAGGACCCTTTCACTGAACCGCTACCATCAGCATCGACGTCTGTCATTCGTTCCCACAACTCTGAAGCTCGTTCTGGCCACTGCCCTCTTGTCAGAGTCGGATCAGAACGCTAAATGTCACTCAATTTTCCGCAGACTCCTTACTTTACAACTAATGCCAACCCTATCCCTGGTGCCAGGTTCTGACACTTCACCTTCATCATTGATGTCACACTCACTTCACCTTAAAACTTAAACTTATTCTTGCCCAAAACCTCACATCAGAGGTGGATCCGAATTCTAACTGCAACCCTATCTCACCCGTACTCCTTATCGAACACATAACCCTAACCCTAGATCTGACCCTTGAACCAGAATCTTCACCTTCACCGTTGCTATCAACTATGACTCCCTTAATCCTCTGACTCGATCTCACACTCACACTCAATTCAGAATTTTTCGCAAATTCTGTCCATAACCATATTTTCTGCATAGACCTTTCCTTACAGAAAATCCTAACCCTAGCCCAGGAACCATAACCTGAATGCTCACCGTCAGCATTGGTGTCACCGATGCCACATCTTGATGATGAAGTCCAAGCTGGCCTTCACCCACACGTCAGAGTAGGATGCTTAATCTAAACATAACCACATCCACCGCATAAACTTTAGACAATTACCTAACCCTAACCCTAGCACATTCCTGTGACCTGAGCCTCCAAAATCATCATGGACGTCACCCTTGCATCACTGCGACTCAATTGGACAGTTGCCCTAAACTTGGAGAAGGACCCTCAGTCTAAAAGTACCAATTGCCTGCCCCTACAGCTTTCCAAAAACCTAACCCTAACACTACCCCTGGCTCGGGGTCCTGACACCTCACCTTGACCATTGACGTCATCCGTGCCTCACCAAAAACCTGATCCACCATCTTGCGCACCCTGTCACATCAGACACAGAAGCTAACTCTATCCGTAAAGAGAATGTTTCTGTATACCAGAGAGAACACAGAATTTTAACCCTGAAACTGATGCCTGGACCTGTATACAGAGTGTCAGCATCGGAGACACCCAGGGATCTCCCAAAACGGAAACACAATTTCACAGTCACAGTCACATCAGAGCTAGACCTTAAGTCTTATAATTAACATATTCTTTCTGTACTAGAGCCCGAACCAGTAATTCTAACCCTAGCCATGACTCTTGGACATGCCCCTTAATCGTAACCATTGGGATCACTCACGCTTCATCGTAATCCTTTACCTCAATCCCGCACTTGCCCTCCCATCAGAGAGAAACCTGAAGCCTTTCCATAACCCTATCCTTCCTGTACACCTTACAGAACAAAACTAAACTTACTCTAGCCCTTGGGACTATACCTGAATCGACACCATCAGCTTCAACGTCTGTCATGCCGCACCATAAGCCTGAATCTCAAGGTCGCCGTCACCCTCACGTCAGGGACAGATGCGAACTCTAAATGTAACTGCATAATCCTGTCAATCGTACTGAACACCTAACCCTAACCCTAGTGCCAAGCCCTGGACTAGATTTTTCACCCGCAGCAATGATGTCAACTACGAAACATCTTAATTCGGAGCTTGAATCTCACACTCGCACTGACATCAGAAGAGAACCCTAGTTCTTTCGGAAACCGTCTTTTCCGCACTGATTTTCTCTTACAGATAACCCTAAGCGTATCCCAGGCCGCTTTCACTGAACCTCCACCATCAGCATCGACGTCTGTCATTCCTCCCCATAATCCTGAAGCTCGTTCTGGACGCTGCCCTCATGTCAGAGTCGGATCAGTACTCTAACTGTCACTCTATCTGCAGCATACTCCTTACCTTACAACTAATGCTGACCCTATCCCTGGTACCGGGATCTGACACTTCACCTTCATCAATGTTGTGACCCTCACTTCACCTTAAACTTAAACTTATTCTTGCACTCACCCTCACATCAGAGGCGGATCCGAATTCTAACTGCAACCCTACTTCACCCGTACTCCTTATCAAACCCATAACCCTACCCTAGATCTGAACCTTGAATCAGATTATTCACCTTCATCGTTGCTACCCACTATGACACCCTTAATGGTGTGACTCGATCTCACACTCACCCTCAATTTAGAATTGCACCCTAATTCTGTCCATAACCATATTATCTGCATAAACCTGCATAGACCTTTCCTTACAGAAAACTCTAACCCTAGAACAGGTTCCTTTACCTGCATGCTCACCACCAGCATTGATGTCACCAATGCCATACCTTAATGATGAAGTCCAAACTGGCCTTCACCCACACGTCAGAGTAGGATCCTCTATCTAAACATAACCACATCCACGGCATAAACTAAAACAATTCCCTATCCCTAACCCTAGCACATACCTGTGGCCTGACCATCCACAATCTCCATGGATGTGACCCTTGCCTCACTGTAAGCCTGCGACTGAATTGGACAGTTGCCCTAACCTTGCAGAAGGACCCTCAGTCTAAACGTACCAATAACCTGCCCCTACGGCTTTCCAAAATCCTAACCCTAACCCTAGCCCTGGCTCGTGGTCCTGACACCTCACCTTGACCATTGACGTCAACCATGCCTCACCATAAACCTGATCCACCATCTTGCACTCCCTTTCTCATCAGAACTAGAAGCCAACTCTATCCATAAAGCCAATGTCTCTGCATACCAGAGAGAACAAAAAATTTTAACTCTAAAACTGGTGCCTGGACCTATACACAAAGCGTCATTATCACAAACACCCAGGGATCTCCTCAACACGGAAACGCAAATTCACACACTCACTCACATCAGAGGTAGACCCTAACCCTAATAATTAACTTATCCTTTCTGCACAATAGCCCTAACCTCTATATTCAAAGCCTAGCCATGGCTCTTGGACCTGCCCCTTCACCATAACCGTTGGCATCATCTGCGCTTCATCGTAATCCTAATCTTCAATCCCGAACGTGCCCTCCCATCGGAGAGAAACTCGAAATTTTTCCATAATCCTATCCTTCTTCTACACCTTACAGAACACAATAAACTTACTCTAGCCCTCGGCATTTTATCTGATCCAAAACCAACAGCCTCAATGTCTGTCTTGCCGCACCATAAGCCTGAAGCTCAAGGTGGCCCTCGCCCTCACTTCAGGGTCAGATGCAAACTCTAAATGTTACTCCACATTCCTGTAAATCTTACTGAACACCTAACCCTAACCCTAGCGCGAAGCCTTGGACTAGATTCTTCACCTACAACATTAATGTCAACTAAGACACATCTTAACTCGGAGCCTGAATTTCACATTCTCAATCACAACAGAAGAGAACACTTATTCTCTCGGTAACCGTCTCTTCCGCAGAGATTTTCTCTCACAGATAGCCCTAACCCTCTCCCAGGACCCTTTCACTGAACCGCTACCATCAGCATCGACGTCTGTCATTCGTTCCCACAACCCTGAAGCTCGTTCTGGCCACTGCCCTCTTGTCAGAGTCGGATCAGAACGCTAAATGTCACTTAATTTTCCGCAGACTCCTTACCTTACAACTAATGCCAACCCTATCCCTGGTGCCAGGATCTGACACTTCACCTTCATCATTGATGTCACACTCACTTCACCTTAAACCTTAAACTTATTCTTGCACAAAACCTCACATCAGAGGTGGATCCGAATTCTAACTGCAACCCTATCTCACCCGTACTCCTTATCGAACACATAACCCTAACCCTAGACCTGACCCTTGAACCAGAATCTTCACCTTCACCGTTGCTATCAACAATGACTCCCTTAATCCTCTGACTCGATCTCACACTCACACTCAATTAAGAATTTTTCGCAAATTCTGTCCATAACCATATTTTCTGCATAGACATTTCCTTACAGAAAACCCTAACCCTAGCCCCGGATCCTTAACCTGAATGCTCACCGTCAGCATTGGTGTCACCGATGCCACATCTTGATGATGAAGTCCAAGCTGGCCTTCACCCACACGTCAGAGTAGGATGCTTAATCTAAACATAACCACATCCACCGCATAAACTTTAGACAATTACCTAACCCTATCCCTAGCACATTCCTGTGACCTGATCCTCCAAAATCATCATGGACGTCACCCTTGCCTCACTGCGACTCAATTGGACAGTTGCCCTAAACTTGGAGAAGGACCCTCAGTCTAAACGTACCAATTGCCTGCCCCTACAGCATTCCAAAAACCTACCCCTAACACTACCCCTTGCTCGGGGTCCTGACACCTCACCTTGACCATTGTCGTCATCCGTGCCTCACCATAAACCTGATCCACCATCTTGCGCACCCTGTCACATCAGACTCAAAAGCTAACTCTATCCGTAAAGAGAATGTTTCTGTATACCAGAGAGAACACAGAATTTTAACCCTGAAACTGATGCCTGGACCTGTATACACAGTGTCAGCATCGGAGACACCCAGGGATCTCCCAACACGGCAACACAATTTCACAGTCACAGTCACATCAGAGCTAGACCTTAAGTCTTATAATTAACTTATTCTTTCTGTACTAGAGCCCGAACCAGTAATTCTAACCCTAGCCATGACTCTTGGACATGCCCCTTAATCGTAACCATTGGCATCACTCACGCTTCATCGTAATCCTTTACCTCAATCCCGCACTTGCCCACCCATCAGAGAGAAACCTGAAGCCTTTCCATAACCCTATCCTTCCTGTACACCTTACAGAACAAAACTAAACTTACTCTAGCCCTTGGGACTATACCTGAACCGACACCATCAGCTTCAACGTCTGTCATGCCGCACCATAAGCCTGCATCTCAAGGTCGCCGTCACCCGCACATCAGGGACAGATGCGAACTCTAAATGTAACTGCATAATCCTGTCAATCGTACTGAACACCTAACCCTAACCCTAGTGCCAAGCCCTGGACTAGATTTTTCACCCGCAGCAATGATGTCAACTACGACACATCTTAATTCGGAGCTTGAATCTCACACTCGCACTGACATCAGAAGAGAACCCTAGTTCTTTCGGAAACCGTCTTTTCCGCACTGATTTTCTCTTACAGATAACCCTAAGCGTATCCCAGGCCCCTTTCACTGAACCGCCACCATCAGCATCGACGTCTGTCATTCCTCCCCATAATCCTGAAGCTCGTTCTGGACGCTGCCCTCATGTCAGAGTCGGATCAGTACTCTAACTGTCACTCTATCTGCAGCATACTCCTTACCTTACAACTAATGCTGACCCTATCCCTGGTACCGGGATCTGACACTTCACCTTCATCAATGCTGTGACCCTCACTTCACCTGAAACTTAAACTTATTCTTGCACTCACCCTCACATCAGAGGCGGATCCGAATTCTAACTGCAACCCTACTTCACCCGTACTCCTTATCAAACCCATAACCCTACCCTAGTTCTGAACCTTGAATCAGATTATTCACCTTCATCGTTGCTACCCACTATGACACCCTTAATGGTGTGACTCGATCTCACACTCGCCCTCAATTTAGAATTGCACCCTAATTCTGTCCATAACCATATTATCTGCATAAACCTGCATAGACCTTTCCTTACAGAAAACTCTAACCCTAGAACAGGTTCCTTTACCTGCATGCTCACCACCAGCATTGATGTCACCGATGCCATACCTTAATGATGAAGTCCAAACTGGCCTTCACCCACACGTCAGAGTAGGATCCTCTATCTAAACATAACCACATCCACGGCATAAACTAAAACAATTCCCTATCCCTAACCCTAGCACATACCTGTGGCCTGACCATCCATAATCTCTATGGATGTGACCCTTGCCTCACTGTAAGCCTGCGACTGAATTGGACAGTTGCCCTAACCTTGCAGAAGGACCCTCAGTCTAAACGTACCAATAACCTGCCCCTACGGCTTTCCAAAATCCTAACCCTAACCCTAGCCCTGGCTCGTGGTCCTGACACCTCACCTTGACCATTGACGTCAACCATGCCTCACCATAAACCTGATCCACCATCTTGCACTCCCTTTCTCATCAGAACTAGAAGCCAACTCTATCCATAAAGCCAATGTCTCTGCATACCAGAGAGAACAAAAAATTTTAACTCTAAAACTGGTGCCTGGACCTATACACAAAGCGTCATTATCACAAACACCCAGGGATCTCCTCAACACGGAAACGCAAATTCACACACTCACTCACATCAGAGGTAGACCCTAACCCTAATAATTAACTTATCCTTTCTGCACAACAGCCCTAACCTCTATATTCAAAGCCTAGCCATGGCTCTTGGACCTGCCCCTTCACCATAACCGTTAGCATCACCTGCGCTTCATCGTAATCCTAATCTTCAATCCCGAACGTGCCCTCCCATCGGAGAGAAACTCGAAATTTTTCCATAATCCTATCCTTCTTCTATACCTTACAGAACACAATAAACTTACTCTAGCCCTCGGCATTTTATCTGATCCAAAACCAACAGCCTCAATGTCTGTCTTGCCGCACCATAAGCCTGAAGCTCAAGGTGGCCCTCGCCCTCACTTCAGGGTCAGATGCAAACTCTAAATGTTACTCCACATTCCTGTAAATCTTACTGAACACCTAACCCTAACCCTAGCGCGAAGCCTTGGACTAGATTCTTCACCTACAACATTGATGTCAACTAAGACACATCTTAACTCGGAGCCTGAATTTCACATTCTCAATCACAACAGAAGAGAACCCTTATTCTCTCGGTAACCGTCTCTTCCGCAGAGATTTTCTCTTACACATAGCCCTAACCCTCTCCCAGGACCCTTTCACTGAACCGCTACCATCAGCATCGACGTCTGTCATTCGTTCCCACAACTCTGAAGCTCGTTCTGGCCACTGCCCTCTTGTCAGAGTCGGATCAGAACGCTAAATGTCACTCAATTTTCCGCAGACTCCTTACTTTACAACTAATGCCAACCCTATCCCTGGTGCCAGGTTCTGACACTTCACCTTCATCATTGATGTCACACTCACTTCACCTTAAAACTTAAACTTATTCTTGCCCAAAACCTCACATCAGAGGTGGATCCGAATTCTAACTGCAACCCTATCTCACCCGTACTCCTTATCGAACACATAACCCTAACCCTAGATCTGACCCTTGAACCAGAATCTTCACCTTCACCGTTGCTATCAACTATGACTCCCTTAATCCTCTGACTCGATCTCACACTCACACTCAATTCAGAATTTTTCGCAAATTCTGTCCATAACCATATTTTCTGCATAGACCTTTCCTTACAGAAAATCCTAACCCTAGCCCAGGAACCATAACCTGAATGCTCACCGTCAGCATTGGTGTCACCGATGCCACATCTTGATGATGAAGTCCAAGCTGGCCTTCACCCACACGTCAGAGTAGGATGCTTAATCTAAACATAACCACATCCACCGCATAAACTTTAGACAATTACCTAACCCTAACCCTAGCACATTCCTGTGACCTGAGCCTCCAAAATCATCATGGACGTCACCCTTGCATCACTGCGACTCAATTGGACAGTTGCCCTAAACTTGGAGAAGGACCCTCAGTCTAAAAGTACCAATTGCCTGCCCCTACAGCTTTCCAAAAACCTAACCCTAACACTACCCCTGGCTCGGGGTCCTGACACCTCACCTTGACCATTGAGGTCATCCGTGCCTCACCAAAAACCTGATCCACCATCTTGCGCACCCTGTCACATCAGACACAGAAGCTAACTCTATCCGTAAAGAGAATGTTTCTGTATACCAGAGAGAACACAGAATTTTAACCCTGAAACTGATGCCTGGACCTGTATACAGAGTGTCAGCATCGGAGACACCCAGGGATCTCCCAACACGGAAACACAATTTCACAGTCACAGTCACATCAGAGCTAGACCTTAAGTCTTATAATTAACATATTCTTTCTGTACTAGAGCCCGAACCAGTAATTCTAACCCTAGCCATGACTCTTGGACATGCCCCTTAATCGTAACCATTGGCATCACTCACGCTTCATCGTAATCCTTTACCTCAATCCCGCTCTTGCCCTCCCATCAGAGAGAAACCTGAAGCCTTTCCATAACCCTATCCTTCCTGTACACCTTACAGAACAAAACTAAACTTACTCTAGCCCTTGGGACTATACCTGAATCGACACCATCAGCTTCAACGTCTGTCATGCCGCACCATAAGCCTGAATCTCAAGGTCGCCGTCACCCTCACGTCAGGGACAGATGCGAACTCTAAATGTAACTGCATAATCCTGTCAATCGTACTGAACACCTAACCCTAACCCTAGTGCCAAGCCCTGGACTAGATTTTTCACCCGCAGCAATGATGTCAACTACGAAACATCTTAATTCGGAGCTTGAATCTCACACTCGCACTGACATCAGAAGAGAACCCTAGTTCTTTCGGAAACCGTCTTTTCCGCACTGATTTTCTCTTACAGATAACCCTAAGCGTATCCCAGGCCGCTTTCACTGAACCTCCACCATCAGCATCGACGTCTGTCATTCCTCCCCATAATCCTGAAGCTCGTTCTGGACGCTGCCCTCATGTCAGAGTCGGATCAGTACTCTAACTGTCACTCTATCTGCAGCATACTCCTTACCTTACAACTAATGCTGACCCTATCCCTGGTACCGGGATCTGACACTTCACCTTCATCAATGTTGTGACCCTCACTTCACCTTAAACTTAAACTTATTCTTGCACTCACCCTCACATCAGAGGCGGATCCGAATTCTAACTGCAACCCTACTTCACCCGTACTCCTTATCAAACCCATAACCCTACCCTAGATCTGAACCTTGAATCAGATTATTCACCTTCATCGTTGCTACGCACTATGACACCCTTAATGGTGTGACTCGATCTCACACTCGCCCTCAATTTAGAATTGCACCCTAATTCTGTCCATAACCATATTATCTGCATAAACCTGCATAGACCTTTCCTTACAGAAAACTCTAACCCTAGAACAGGTTCCTTTACCTGCATGCTCACCACCAGCATTGATGTCACCAATGCCATACCTTAATGATGAAGTCCAAACTGGCCTTCACCCACACGTCAGAGTAGGATCCTCTATCTAAACATAACCACATCCACGGCATAAACTAAAACAATTCCCTATCCCTAACCCTAGCACATACCTGTGGCCTGACCATCCATAATCTCCATGGATGTGACCCTTGCCTCACTGTAAGCCTGCGACTGAATTGGACAGTTGCCCTAACCTTGCAGAAGGACCCTCAGTCTAAACGTACCAATAACCTGCCCCTACGGCTTTCCAAAATCCTAACCCTAACCCTAGCCCTGGCTCGTGGTCCTGACACCTCACCTTGACCATTGACGTCAACCATGCCTCACCATAAACCTGATCCACCATCTTGCACTCCCTTTCTCATCAGAACTAGAAGCCAACTCTATCCATAAAGCCAATGTCTCTGCATACCAGAGAGAACAAAAAATTTTAACTCTAAAACTGGTGCCTGGACCTATACACAAAGCGTCATTATCACAAACACCCAGGGATCTCCTCAACACGGAAACGCAAATTCACACACTCACTCACATCAGAGGTAGACCCTAACCCTAATAATTAACTTATCCTTTCTGCACAATAGCCCTAACCTCTATATTCAAAGCCTAGCCATGGCTCTTGGACCTGCCCCTTCACCATAACCGTTGGCATCATCTGCGCTTCATCGTAATCCTAATCTTCAATCCCGAACGTGCCCTCCCATCGGAGAGAAACTCGAAATTTTTCCATAATCCTATCCTTCTTCTACACCTTACAGAACACAATAAACTTACTCTAGCCCTCGGCATTTTATCTGATCCAAAACCAACAGCCTCAATGTCTGTCTTGCCGCACCATAAGCCTGAAGCTCAAGGTGGCCCTCGCCCTCACTTCAGGGTCAGATGCAAACTCTAAATGTTATTCCACATTCCTGTAAATCTTACTGAACACCTAACCCTAACCCTAGCGCGAAGCCTTGGACTAGATTCTTCACCTACAACATTGATGTCAACTAAGACACATCTTAACTCGGAGCCTGAATTTCACATTCTCAATCACAACAGAAGAGAACACTTATTCTCTCGGTAACCGTCTCTTCCGCAGAGATTTTCTCTCACAGATAGCCCTAACCCTCTCCCAGGACCCTTTCACTGAACCGCTACCATCAGCATCGACGTCTGTCATTCGTTCCCACAACCCTGAAGCTCGTTCTGGCCACTGCCCTCTTGTCAGAGTCGGATCAGAACGCTAAATGTCACTTAATTTTCCGCAGACTCCTTACCTTACAACTAATGCCAACCCTATCCCTGGTGCCAGGATCTGACACTTCACCTTCATCATTGATGTCACACTCACTTCACCTTAAACCTTAAACTTATTCTTGCACAAAACCTCACATCAGAGGTGGATCCGAATTCTAACTGCAACCCTATCTCACCCGTACTCCTTATCGAACACATAACCCTAACCCTAGACCTGACCCTTGAACCAGAATCTTCACCTTCACCGTTGCTATCAACAATGACTCCCTTAATCCTCTGACTCGATCTCACACTCACACTCAATTAAGAATTTTTCGCAAATTCTGTCCATAACCATATTTTCTGCATAGACCTTTCCTTACAGAAAACCCTAACCCTAGCCCCGGATCCTTAACCTGAATGCTCACCGTCAGCATTGGTGTCACCGATGCCACATCTTGATGATGAAGTCCAAGCTGGCCTTCACCCACACGTCAGAGTAGGATGCTTAATCTAAACATAACCACATCCACCGCATAAACTTTAGACAATTACCTAACCCTATCCCTAGCACATTCCTGTGACCTGATCCTCCAAAATCATCATGGACGTCACCCTTGCCTCACTGCGACTCAATTGGACAGTTGCCCTAAACTTGGAGAAGGACCCTCAGTTTAAACGTACCAATTGCCTGCCCCTACAGCATTCCAAAAACCTAACCCTAACACTACCCCTGGCTCGGGGTCCTGACACCTCACCTTGACCATTGACGTCATCCGTGCCTCACCATAAACCTGATCCACCATCTTGCGCACCCTGTCACATCAGACTCAGAAGCTAACTCTATCCGTAAAGAGAATGTTTCTGTATACCAGAGAGAACACAGAATTTTAACCCTGAAACTGATGCCTGGACCTGTATACAGAGTGTCAGCATCGGAGACACCCAGGGATCTCCCAACACGGCAACACAATTTCACAGTCACAGTCACATCAGAGCTAGACCTTAAGTCTTATAATTAACTTATTCTTTCTGTACTAGAGCCCGAACCAGTAATTCTAACCCTAGCCATGACTCTTGGACATGCCCCTTAATCGTAACCATTGGCATCACTCACGCTTCATCGTAATCCTTTACCTCAATCCCGCACTTGCCCTCACATCAGAGAGAAACCTGAAGCCTTTCCATAACCCTGTCCTTCCTGTATACCTTACAGAACAAAACTAAACTTACTCTAGCCCTTGGGACTATACCTGAACCGACACCATCAGCTTCAACGTCTGTCATGCCGCACCATAAGCCTGAATCTCAAGGTCGCCGTCACCCTCACGTCAGGGACAGATGCGAACTCTAAATGTAACTGCATAATCCTGTCAATCGTACTGAACACATAACCCTATCCCTAGTGCCAAGCCCTGGACTAGATTTTTCACACGCAGCAATGATATCAACTACGACACATCTTAACTCGGAGCTTGAATCTCACACTCGCACTGACATCAGAAGAGAACCCTAATTCTTTCGGAAACCGTCTTTTCCGCACTGATTTTCTCTTACAGATAACCCTAAGCGTATCCCAGGCCTCTTTCACTGAACCGCCACCTTCAGCATCGACGTCTGTCATTCCTCCCCATAATCCTGAAGCTCGTTTTGGACGCTGCCATCATGTCAGATTCGGATCAGTACTCTAACTGTCACTCAATCTGCAGAATACTCCTTACCTTACAACTAATGCTGACCCTATCCCTGGTACCGGGATCTGACACTTCACCTACATCATTGTTGTGACCCTCACTTCACCTTAAACTTAAACTTATTCTTGCACTCACCCTCACATCAGAGGCGGATCCGAATTCTAACTGCAACCCTACTTCACCCGTACTCCTTATCAAACCCATAACCCTACCCTAGTTCTGAACCTTGAATCAGATTATTCACCTTCATCGTTGCTACCCACTATGACACCCTTAATGGTGTGACTCGACCTCACACTCGCCCTCAATTTAGAATTGCACCCTAATTCTGTCCATAGCCATATTATCTGCATAAACCTGCATAGACCTTTCCTTACAGAAAACCCTAAACCTAGAACAGGTTCCTTTACCTGCATGCTCACCACCAGCATTGATGTCACCGATGCCATACCTTAATGATGAAGTCCAAACTGGCCTTCACCCACACGTCAGAGTAGGATCCTCTATCTAAACATAACCACATCCACGGCATAAACTAAAACAATTCCCTATCCCTAACCCTAGCACATACCTGTGGCCTGACCATCCATAATCTCCATGGATGTGACCCTTGCCTCATTGTAAGCCTGCGACTGAATTGGACAGTTGCCCTAACCTTGCAGAAGGACCCTCAGTCTAAACGTACCAATACCCTGCCCCTACGGCTTTCCAAAATCCTAACCCTAACCCTAGGCCTGGCTCGTGGTCCTGACACCTCACCTGGACCATTGACGTCAACGATGCCTCACCATAAACCTGATCCACCATCTTGCACTCCCTTTCTCATCAGAACTAGAAGCCAACTCTATCCATAAAGCCAATGTCTCTGCATACCAGAGAGAACAAAAAATTTTAACTCTAAAACTGGTGCCTGGACCTATACACAAAGCGTCATTATCACAAACACCCAGGGATCTCCTCAACACGGAAACGCAAATTCACACTCGCACTCACATCAGAGGTAGACCCTAAGCCTAATAATTAACTTATCCTTTCTGCACAACAGCCCTAACCTCTATATTCAAAGCCTAGCCATGACTCTTGGACCTGCCCATTCACCATAACCATTGGCATCACCTGCGCTTCATCGTAATCCTAATCTTCAATCCCGAACGTGCCCTCCCGTCGGAGAGAAACTCGAAATTTTTCCATAAACCTATCCTTCTTTTACACCTTACAGAGCACAATAAACTTACTCTAGCCCTCGGTATTTTACCTGATCCAAAACCAACAGCCTCAATGTCTGTCTTGCCGCACCATAAGCCTGAAGCTCAAGGTGGCCCTCGCCCTCACTTCAGGGTCAGATGCAAACTCTAAATGTTACTCCACATTCCTGTAAATCTTACTGAACACCTAACCCTAACCCTAGCGCGAAGCCTTGGACTAGATTCTTCACCTACAACATTGATGTCAACTAAGACACATCTTAACTCGGAGCCTGAATTTCACATTCTCAATCACAACAGAAGAGAACCCTTATTCTCTCGGTAACCGTCTCTTCCGCAGAGATTTTCTCTCACAGAGAGCCCTAACCCTCTCCCAGGACCCTTTCACTGAACCGCTACCATCAGCATCGACGTCTGTCATTCGTTCCCACAACCCTGAAGCTCGTTCTGGCCACTGCCCTCTTGTCAGAGTCAGATCAGAACGCTAAATGTCACTCAATTTTCCGCAGACTCCTTACCTTACAACTAATGCCAACCCTATCCCTGGTGCCAGGATCTGACACTTCACCTTCATCATTGATGTCACACTCACTTCACCTTAAACCTTAAACTTATTCTTGCACCAAACCTCACATCAGAGGTGGATCCGAATTCTAACTGCAACCCTATCTCACCCGTACTCCTTATCGAACACATAACCCTAACCCTAGATCTGACCCTTGAACCAGAATCTTCAGCTTCACCGTTGCTATCAACTATGACTCCCTTAATCCTCTGACTCGATCTCACACTCACACTCAATTCAGAATTTTTCGCAAATTCTGTACATAACCATATTTTCTGCATAGACCTTTCCTTACAGAAAACCCTAACCCTAGCCCCGGATCCTTAACCTGAATGCTCACCGTCAGCATTGGTGTCACCGATGCCACATCTTGATGATGAAATCCAAGCTGGCCTTCACCCACATGTCAGAGTAGGATGCTTAATCTAAACATAACCACATCCACCGCATAAACTTTAGACAATTTCCTAACCCTAACCCTAGCACATTCCTGCGACCTGAGCCTCCAAAATCATCATGGACGTCACCCTTGCCTCACTGCGACTCAATTGGACAGTTGCCCTAAACTTGGAGAAGGACCCTCAGTCTAAACGTACCAATGGCCTGCCCCTACAGCTTTCCAAAAACCTAATCCTAACACTACCCCTGGCTCGGGCTCCTGAGACCTCACCTTGACCATTGACGTCATCCATGCCTCACCATAAACCTGATCCACCATCTTGCGCACCCTGTCACATCAGACTCAGAAGCTAACTCTATCCGTAAAGAGAATGTTTCTGTATACCAGAGAGAACACAGAATTTTAACCCTGAAACTGATGCCTGGACCTGTATACAGAGTCTCAGCATCTGAGACGCCCAGGGATCTCCCAACACGGAAACACAATTTCACAGTCACAGTCACATCAGAGCTAGACCTTAAGTCTTATAATTAACTTATTCTTTCTGTACTAGAGCCCGAACCAGTAATTCTAACCCTAGCCATGACTCTTGGACATGCCCCTTAATCATAACCATTGGCATCACTCACGCTTCATCGTAACCCTTTACCTCAATCCCGTACTTGCCCTCCCATCAGAGAGAAACCTGAAGCCTTTCCATAACCCTGTCCTTCCTGTACACCTTACAGAACAAAACTAAACTTACTCTAGCCCTTGGGACTATACCTGAACCGACACCATCAGCTTCAACGTCTGTCATTTCGCACCATAAGCCTGAATCTCAAGGTCGCCGTCACCCTCACGTCAGGGACATATGCGAACTCTAAATGTAACTGCATAATCCAGTCAATCTTACTGAACACCTAACCCTAACCCTAGTGCCAAGCCCTGGACTAGATTTTTCACCCGCAGCAATGATGTCAACTACGACACATCTTAATTCGGAGCTTGAATCTCACACTCGCACTGACATCAGAAGAGAACCCTAATTCTTTCGGAAACCGTCTTTTCCGCACTGATTTTCTCTTACAGATAACCCTAAGCGTATCCCAGGCCCCTTTCACTGAACCGCCACCATCAGCATCGACGTCTGTCATTCCTCCCCATAATCCTGAAGCTCGTTCTGGACGCTGCCCTCATGTCAGAGTCGGATCAGTACTCTAACTGTCACTCAATCTGCAGCATACTCCTTACCTTACAACTAATGCTGACCCTATCCCTGGTACCGGGATCTGACACTTCACCTTCATCATTGTTGTGACCCTCACTTCACCTGAAACTTAAACTTATTCTTGCACTCACCCTCACATCAGAGGCGGATCCGAATTCTAACTGCAACCCTACTTCACCCGTACTCCTTATCAAACCCATAACCCTACCCTAGATCTGAACCTTGAGTCAGATTATTCACCTTCATCGTTGCTACCCACTATGACACCCTTAATGGTGTGACTCGATCTCACACTCGCCCTCAATTTAGAATTGCACCCTAATTCTGTCCATAACCATATTATCTGCATAAACCTGCATAGGCCTTTCCTTACAGAAAACTCTAACCCTAGAACAGGTTCCTTTACCTGCATGCTCACCACCAGCATTGATGTCACAGATGCCATAACTTAATGATGAAGTCCAAACTGGCCTTCACCCACACGTCAGAGTAGGATCCTCTATCTAAACATAACCACATCCACGGCATAAACTAAAACAATTCCCTATCCCTAACCCTAGCACATACCTGTGGCCTGACCATCCATAATCTCCATGGATGTGACCCTTGCCTCATTGTAAGCCTGCGACTGAATTGGACAGTTGCCCTAACCTTGCAGAAGGACCCTCAGTCTAAACGTACCAATACCCTGCCCCTACGGCTTTCCAAAATCCTAACCCTAACCCTAGCCCTGGCTCGTGGTCCTGACACCTCACCTTGACCATTGACGTCAACCATGCCTCACCATAAACCTGATCCACCATCTTGCACTCCCTTTCTCATCAGAACTAGAAGCCAACTCTATCCATAAAGCCAATGTCTCTGTATACCAGAGAGAACAAAAAATTTTAACTCTAAAACTGGTGCCTGGACCTATACACAAAGCGTCATTATCACAAACACCCAGGGATCTCCTCAACACGGAAACGCAAATTCACACTCGCACTCACATCAGAGGTAGACCCTAACCCTAATAATTAACTTATCCTTTCTGCACAACAGCCCTAACCTCTATATTCAAAGCCTAGCCATGACCCTTGGACGTGCCACTTCACCATAACCATTGGCATCACCTGCGCTTCATCGTAATCCTAATCTTCAATCCCGAACGTGCCCTGCCATCGGAGAGAAACTCGAAATTTTTCCATAAACCTATCCTTCTTCTACACCTTACAGAGCACAATAAACTTACTCTAGCCCTCGGCATTTTACCTGATCCAAAACCAACAGCCTCAATGTCTGTCTTGCCGCACCATAAGCCTGAAGCTCAAGGTGGCCCTCGCCCTCACTTCAGGGTCAGATGCAAACTCTAAATGTTACTCCACATTCCTGTAAATCTTACTGAACACCTAACCCTAACCCTAGCGCGAAGCCTTGGACTAGATTCTTCACCTACAACATTGATGTCAACTAAGACACATCTTAACTCGGAGCCTGAATTTCACATTCTCAATCACAACAGAAGAGAACCCTTATTCTCTCGGTAACCGTCTCTTCCGCAGAGATTTTCTCTTACACATAGCCCTAACCCTCTCCCAGGACCCTTTCACTGAACCGCTACCATCAGCATCGACGTCTGTCATTCGTTCCCACAACCCTGAAGCTCGTTCTGGCCACTGCCCTCTTGTCAGAGTCGGATCAGAACGCTAAATGTCACTCAATTTTCCGCAGACTCCTTACCTTACAACTAATGCCAACCCTATCCCTGGTGCCAGGATCTGACACTTCACCTTCATCATTGATGTCACACTCACTTCACCTTAAACCTTAAACTTATTCTTGCCCAAAACCTCACATCAGAGGTGGATCCGAATACTAACTGCAACCCTATCTCACCCGTACTCCTTATCGAACACATAATCCTAACCGTAGATCTGACCCTTGAACCAGAATCTTCACCTTCACCGTTGCTATCAACTATGACTCCCTTAATCCTCTGACTCGATCTCACACTCACACTCAATTCAGAATTTTTCCCAAATTCTGTCCATAACCATATTTTCTGCATAGACCTTTCCTTACAGAAAACCCTAACCCTAGCCCCGGATCCTTAACCTGAATGCTCACCGTCAGCATCGGTGTCACCGATGCCACATCTTGATGATGAAGTCCAAGCTGGCCTTCACCCACACGTCAGAGTAGGATGCTTAATCTAAACATAACCACATCCACCGCATAAACTTTAGACAATTGCCTAACCCTAACCCTAGCACATTCCTGTGACCTGAGCCTCCAAAATCATCATGGACGTCACCCTTGCCTCACTGCGACTCAATTGGACAGTTGCCCTAAACTTGGAGAAGGACCCTCAGTCTAAACGTACCAATTGCCTGCCCCAACAGCTTTCCAAAAACCTAACCCTAACACTACCCCTGGCTCGGGGTCCTGACACCTCACCTTGACCATTGACATAATCCGTGCCTCACCATAAACCTGATCCACCATCTTGCGCACCCTGTCACATCAGACTCAGAAGCTATCTCTATCCGTAAAGAGAATGTTTCTGTATACCAGAGAGAACACAGAATTTTAACCCTGAAACTGATGCCTGGACCTGTATACAGAGTGTCAGCATCGGAGACACCCAGGGATCTCCCAACACAGAAACACAATTTCACAGTCACAGTCACATCAGAGCTAGACCTTAAGTCTTACAATTAACTTATTCTTTCTGTACTAGAGCCCGAACCAGTATTTCTAACCCTAGCCATGACTCTTGGACATGCCCCTTAATCGTAACCATTGGCATCACTCACGCTTCATCGTAATCCTTTACCTCAATCCCGCACTTGCCCTCCCATCAGAGAGAAACCTGAAGCCTTTCCATAACCCTATCCTTCCTGTACACCTTACAGAACAAAACGAAACTTACTCTAGCCCTTGGGACTATACCTGAACCGACACCATCAGCTTCAACGTCTGTCATGCCGCACCATAAGCCTGAATCTCAAGGTCGCCGTCACCCGCACGTCACGGACAGATGCGAACTCTAAATGTAACTGCATAATCCTGTCAATCGTACTGAACACCTAACCCTAACCCTAGTGCCAAGCCCTGGACTAGATTTTTCACCCGCAGCAATGATGTCAACTACGACACATCTTAATTCGGAGCTTGAATCTCACACTCACACTGACATCAGAAGAGAACCCTAATTCTTTCGGAAACCGTCTTTTCCGCACTGATTTTCTCTTACAGATAACCGTAAGCGTATCCCAGGCCCCTTTCACTGAACCGCCACCATCAGCATCGACGTCTGTCATTCCTCCCCATAATCCTGAAGCTCGTTCTGGACGCTGCCCTCATGTCAGAGTCGGATCAGTACTCTAACTGTCACTCAATCTGCAGCATACTCCTTACCTTACAACTAATGCTGACCCTATCCCTGGTACCGGGATCTGACACTTCACCTTCATCATTGTTGTGACCCTCACTTCACCTGAAACTTAAACTTATTCTTGCACTCACCCTCACATCAGAGGCGGATCCGAATTCTAACTGCAACCCTACCTCACCCATACTCCTTATCAAACCCATAACCCTACCCTAGATCTGAACCTTGAATCAGATTATTCACCTTCATCGTTGCTACCCACTATGACACCCTTAATGGTGTGACTCGATCTCACACTCGCCCTCAATTTAGAATTGCACCCTAATTCTGTCCATAACCATATTATCTGCATAAACCTGCATAGACCTTTCCTTACAGAAAACTCTAACCCTGGAACAGGTTCCTTTACCTGCATGCTCACCACCAGCATTGATGTCACCGATGCCATACCTTAATGATGAAGTCCAAACTGGCCTTCACCCACACGTCAGAGTAGGATCCTCTATCTAAACATAACCACATCCACGGCATAAACTAAAACAATTCCCTATCCCTAACCCTAGCACATACCTGTGGCCTGACCATCCATAATCTCCATGGATGTGACCCTTGCCTCATTGTCAGCCTGCGACTGAATTGGACAGTTGCCCTAACCTTGCAGAAGGACCCTCAGTCTAAACGTACCAATACCGTGCCCCTACGGCTTTCCAAAATCCTAACCCTAACCCTAGCCCTGGCTCGTGGTCCTGACACCTCACCTTGACCATTGACGTCAACCATGCCTCACCATAAACCTGATCCACCATCTTGCACTCACTTTCTCATCAGAACTAGAAGCCAACTCTATCCATAAAGCCACTGTCTCTGCATACCAGAGAGAACAGAAAATTTTAACTCTAAAACTGGTGCCTGGACCTACACACAAAGCGTCATTATCACAAACACCCAGGGATCTCCTCAACACGGAAACGCAAGTTCACACTCGCACTCACATCAGAGGTAGACCCTAACCCTAATAATTAACTTATCCTTTCTGCACAACAGCCCTAACCTCTATATTCAAAGCCTAGCCATGACTCTTGGACCTGCCCCTTCACCATAACCGTTGGCATCACCTGCGCTTCATCGTAATCCTAATCTTCAATCCCGAACGTGCCCTCCCATCGGAGAGAAACTCGAAATTTTTCCATAAACCTATCCTTCGTCTACACCTTACAGAACACAATAAACTTACTCTAGCCCTCGGCATTTTACCTGATCCAAAACCAACAGCCTCAATGTCTGTCTTGCCGCACCATAAGCCTGAAGCTCAAGGTGGCCCTCGCCCTCACTTCAGGGTCAGATGCAAACTCTAAATGTTACTCCACATTCCTATAAACTTACTGAACACCCAACCCTAACCCTAGCGCGAAGCCTTGGACTAGATTCTTCACCTACAACATTGATGTCAACTAAGACACATCTTAACTCGGAGCCTGAATTTCACATTCTCAATCACAACAGAAGAGAACCCTTATTCTCTCGGTAACCGTCTCTTCCGCAGAGATTTTCTCTTACACATAGCCCTAACCCTCTCCCAGGACCCTTTCACTGAACCGCTACCATCAGCATCGACGTCTGTCATTCGTTCCCACAACCCTGAAGCTCGTTCTGGCCACTGCCCTCTTGTCAGAGTCGGATCAGAACGCTAAATGTCACTCAATTTTCCGCAGACTCCTTACCTTACAGCTAATGCCAACCCTATCCCTGGTGCCAGGATCTGACACTTCACCTTCATCATTGATGTCACACTCACTTCACCTTAAACCTTAAACTTATTCTTGCACAAAACCTCACATCAGAGGTGGATCCGAATTCTAACTGCAACCCTATCTCACCCGTACTCCTTATCGAACATATAACACTAACCCTAGATCTGACCCTTGAACCAGAATCTTCACCTTCACCGTTGCTATCAACTATGACTCCCTTAATCCTCTGACTCGATCTCACACTCACACTCAATTCAGAATTTTTCGCAAATTCTGTCCATAACCATATTTTCTGCATAGACCTCTCCTTACAGAAAACCCTAACCCTAGCCCCGGATCCTTAACCTGAATGCTCACCGTCAGCATTGGTGTCACCGATGCCACATCTTGATGATGAAGTCCAAGCTGGCATTCACCCACACGTCAGAGTAGGATGCTTAATCTAAACATAACCACATCCACCACATAAAATTTAGACAATTGCCTAACCCTAACCCTAGCACATTCCTGTGACCTGAGCCTCCAAAATCATCATGGACGTCACCCTTGCCTCACTGCGACTCAGTTGGACAGTTGCCCTAAACTTGGAGAAGGACCCTCAGTCTAAACGTACCAATTGCCTGCCCCTACAGCTTTCCAAAGACCTAACCCTAACACTACCCCTGGCTCGGGCTCCTGAGACCTCACCTTGACCATTGACGTCATCCATGCCTCACCATAAACCTGATCCACCATCTTGCGCACCCTGTCACATCAGACTCAGAAGCTATCTCTATCCGTAAAGAGAATGTTTCTGTATACCAGAGAGAGCACAGAATTTTAACCCTGCAACTGATGCCTGGACCTGTATACAGTGTGTCAGCATCGGAGACACCCAGGGATCTCCCAACACGGAAAAACAATTTCACAGTCACAGTCACATCAGAGCTAGACCTTAAGTCTTATAATTAACTTATTCTTTCTGTACTAGAGCCCGAACCTGTAATTCTAACCCTAGCCATGACTCTTGGACATGCCACTTAATCGTAACCATTGGCATCACTCACGCTTCATCGTAATCCTTTACCTCAATCCCGCACTTGCCCTCCCATCAGAGAGAAACCTGAAGCCTTTCCATAACCCTATCCTTCCTGTACACCTTACAGAACAAAACTAAACTTACTCTAGCCCTTGGGACTATACCTGAACCGACACCATTAGCTTCAACGTCTGTCATGCCGCACCGTAAGCCTGAATCTCAAGGTCGCCGTCACCCGCACGTCAGGGACAGATGCGAACTCTAAATGTAACTGCATAATCCTGTCAATCTTACTGAACACCTAACCCTAACCCTAGTGCGAGGCCTTGGACTAGATTTTTCACCCGCAGCAATGATGTCAACTACGACACATCTTAACTCGGAGCCTGAATTTCACATTCTCAATCACAACAGAAGAGAACCCTTATTCTCTCGGTAACCGTCTCTTCCGCAGAGATTTTCTCTTACACATAGCCCTAACCCTCTCCCAGGACCCTTTCACTGGACCGCTACCATCAGCATCGACGTGTGTCATTCGTTCCCACAACCCTGAAGCTCGTTCTGGCCACTGCCCTCTTGTCAGAGTCGGATCAGAACGCTAAATGTCACTCAATTTTCCGCAGACTCCTTACCTTACAACTAATGCCAACCCTATCCCTGGTGCCAGGATCTGACACTTCACCTTCATCATTGATGTCACACTCACTTCACCTTAAACGTTAAATTTATTCTTGCCCAAAACCTCACATCAGAGGTGGATCCGAATTCTAACTGCAACCCTATCTCACCCGTACTCCTTATCGAACACATAACACTAACCCTAGATCTGACCATTGAACCAGAATCTTCACCTTCACCGTTGCTATCAACTATGACTCCCTTAATCCTCTGACTCGATCTCACACTCACACTCAATTCAGAATTTTTCGCAAATTCTGTCCATAACCATATTTTCTGCATAGACCTCTCCTTACAGAAAACCCTAACCCTAGCCCCGGATCCTTAACCTGAATGCTCACCGTCAGCATTGGTGTCACCGATGCCACATCTTGATGATGAAGTCCAAGCTGGCCTTCACCCACACGTCAGAGTAGGATGCTTAATCTAAACATAACCACATCCACCGCATAAACTTTAGACAATTGCCTAACCCTAACCCTAGCACATTCCTGTGACCTGAGCCTCCAAAATCATCATGGACGTCACCCTTGCCTCACTGCGACTCAGTTGGACAGTTGCCCTAAACTTGGAGAAGGACCCTCAGTCTAAACGTACCAATTGCCTGCCCCTACAGCTTACCAAAGACCTAACCCTAACACTACCCCTGGCTCGGGCTCCTGAGACCTCACCTTGACCACTGACGTCATCCATGCCTCACCATAAACCTGATCCACCATCTTGCGCACCCTGTCACATCAGACTCAGAAGCTATCTCTATCCGTAAAGAGAATGTTTCTGTATACCAGAGAGAACACAGAATTTTAACCCTGCAACTGATGCCTGGACCTGTATACAGTGTGTCAGCATCGGAGACACCCAGGGATCTCCCAACACGGAAACACAATTTCACAGTCACAGTCACATCAGAGCTAGACCTTAAGTCTTATAATTAACTTATTCTTTCTGTACTAGAGCCCGAACCAGTAATTCTAACCCTAGCCATGACTCTTGGACATGCCCCTTAATCGTAACCATTGGCATCACTCACGCTTCATCGTAATCCTTTACCTCAATCCCGCTCTTGCCCTCCCATCAGAGAGAAACCTGAAGCCTTTCCATAACCCTATCCTTCCTGTACACCTTACAGAACAAAACTAAACTTACTCTAGCCCTTGGGACTATACCTGAACCGACACCATCAGCTTCAACGTCTGTCATGCCGCACCATAAGCCTGAATCTCAAGGTCGCCGTCACCCGCACGTCAGGGACAGATGCGAACTCTAAATGTAACTGCATAATCCTGTCAATCGTACTGAACACCTAACCCTAACCTTAGTGCCAAGCCCTGGACTAGATTTTTCACCCACAGCAATGATGTCAACTACGACACATCTTAATTCGGAGCTTGAATCTCACACTCGCACTGACATCAGAAGAGAACCCTAGTTCTTTCGGAAACCGTCTTTTCCGCACTGATTTTCTCTTACAGATAACCCTAAGCATATCCCAGGCCCCTTTCACTGAACCGCCACCATCAGCTTCGACGTCTGTCATTCCTCCCCATAATCCTGAAGCTCGTTCTGGACGCTGCCCTCATGTCAGAGTCGGATCAGTACTCTAACTGTCCCTCAATCTGCAGCATACTCCTTACCTTACAATTAATGCTGACCCTATCCCTGGTACCGGGATCTGACACTTCACCTTCATCATTGTTGTGACCCTCACTTCACCTGAAACTTAAACTTATTCTTGCACTCACCCTCACATCAGAGGCGGATCCGAATTCTAACTGCAACCCTACTTCACCCGTACTCCTTATCAAACCCATAACCCTACCCTAGATCTGAACCTTGAATCAGATTATTCACCTTCATCGTTGCTACCCACTATGACACCCTTAATGGTGTGACTCGATCTCACACTCGCCCTCAATTTAGAATTGCACCCTAATTCTGTCCATAACCATATTATCTGCATAAACCTGCATACACCTTTCCTTACAGAAAACTCTAACCCTGGAACAGGTTCCTTTACCTGCATGCTCACCACCAGCATTGATGTCACCGATGCCATACCTTAATGATGAAGTCCAAACTGGCCTTCACCCACACGTCAGAGTAGGATCCTCTATCTAAACATAACCACATCCACGGCATAAACTAAAACAATTCCCTATCCCTAACCCTAGCACATACCTGTGGCCTGACCATCCATAATCTCCATGGATGTGACCCTTGCCTCATTGTCAGCCTGCGACTGAATTGGACAGTTGCCCTAACCTTGCAGAAGGACCCTCAGTCTAAACGTACCAATACCCTGCCCCTACGGCTTTCCAAAATCCTAACCCTAACCCTAGCCCTAGCTCGTGGTCCTGACACCTCACCTTGACCATTGACGTCAACCATGCCTCACCATAAACCTGATCCACCATCTTGAACTCCCTTTCTCATCAGAACTAGAAGCCAACTCTATCCATAAAGCCACTGTCTCTGCATACCAGAGAGAACAAAAAATTTTAACTCTAAAACTGGTGCCTGGACCTACACACAAAGCGTCATTATCACAAACACCCAGGGATCTCCTCAACACGGAAACGCAAATTCACACTCGCACTCACATCAGAGGTAGACCCTAACCCTAATAATTAACTTATCCTTTCTGCACAACAGCCCTAACCTCTATATTCAAAGCCTAGCCATGACTCTTGGACCTGCCCCTTCACCATAACCGTTGGCATCACCTGCGCTTCATCGTAATCCTAATCTTCAATCCCGAACGTGCCCTCCCATCGGAGAGAAACTCGAAATTTTTCCATAAACCTATCCTTCTTCTACACCTTACAGAACACAATAAACTTACTCTAGCCCTCGGCATTTTACCTGATCCAAAACCAACAGCCTCAATGTCTGTCTTGCCGCACCGTAAGCCTGAAGCTCAAGGTGGCCCTCGCCCTCACTTCAGGGTCAGATGCAAACTCTAAATGTTACTCCACATTCCTGTAAATCTTACTGAACACCTAACCCTAACCCTAGCACGAAGCCTTGGACTAGATTCTTCACCTACAACATTGATGTCAACTAAGACACATCTTAACTCGGAGCCTGAATTTCACATTCTCAATCACAACAGAAGAGAACCCTTATTCTCTCGGTAACCGTCTCTTCCGCAGAGATTTTCTCTTACACATAGCCCTAACCCTCTCCCAGGACCCTTTCACTGAACCGCTACCATCAGCATCGACGTCTGTCATTCGTTCCCACAACCCTGAAGCTCGTTCTGGCCACTGCCCTCTTGTCAGAGTCGGATCAGAACGCTAAATGTCACTCAATTTTGCGCAGACTCCTTACCTTACAACTAATGCCAACCCTATCCCTGGTGCCAGGATCTGACACTTCACCTTCATCATTGATGTCACACTCACTTCACCTTAAAACTTAAACTTATTCTTGCCCAAAACCTCACATCAGAGGTGGATCCGAATTCTAACTGCAACCCTATCTCACCCGTACTCCTTATCGAACACATAACCCTAACCCTAGATCTGACCCTTGAGCCAGAATCTTCACCTTCACCGTTGCTATCCACTATGACTCCCTTAATCCTCTGACTCGATCTCACACTCACACTCAATTCAGAATTTTTCGCAAATTCTGTCCATAACCATATTTTCTGCATAGACCTTTCCTTACAGAAAATCCTAACCCTAGCCCAGGAACCTTAACCTGAATGCTCACCGTCAATATTGGTTTCACCGATGCCACATCTTGATGATGAAGTCCAAGCTGGCCTTCACCCACACGTGAGAGTAGGATGCTTAATCTAAACATAACCACATCCACCACATAAACTTTAGACAATTACCTAACCCTAACCCTAGCACATTCCTGTGACCTGAGCCTCCAAAATCATCATGGTCGTCACCCTTGCCTCACTGCGACTCCATTGGACAGTTTCCCTAAACTTGGAGAAAGACCCTCAGTCTAAACGTACCAATTGCCTGCCCCTACAGCTTTCCAAAATTCCTAACCCTAACACTACCCCTGGCTCGGGGTAATGACACCTCACCTTGACCATTGACGTCATCCGTGCCTCACCAAAAACTGATCCACCATCTTGCGCACCCTGTCACATCAGACTCAGAAGCTATCTCTATCCGTAAAGAGAATGTTTCTGTATACCAGAGAGAACACAGAATTTTAACCCTGCAACTGATGCCTGGACCTGTATACAGTGTGTCAGCATCGGAGACACCCAGGGATCTCCCAACACGGAAACACAATTTCACAGTCACAGTCACATCAGAGCTAGACCTTAAGTCTTATAATTAACTTATTCTTTCTGTACTAGAGCCCGAACCAGTAATTCTAACCCTAGCCATGACTCTTGGACATGCCCCTTAATCGTAACCATTGGCATCACTCACGCTTCATCGTAATCCTTTACCTCAATCCCGCACTTGCCCTCCCATCAGAGAGAAACCTGAAGCCTTTCCATAACCCTATCCTTCCTGTACACCTTACAGAACAAAACTAAACTTACTCTAGCCCTTGGGACTATACCTGAACCGACACCATCAGCTTCAACGTCTGTCATGCCGCACCATAAGCCTGAATCTCAAGGTCGCCGTCACCCGCACGTCAGGGACAGATGCGAACTCTAAATGTAACTGCATAGTCCTGTCAATCGTACTGAACACCTAACCCTAACCCTAGTGCCAAGCCCTGGACTAGATTTTTCACCCGCAGCAATGATGTCAACTACGACACATCTTAATTCGGAGCTTGAATCTCACACTCGCACTGACATCAGAAGAGAACCCTAGTTCTTTCGGAAACCGTCTTTTCCGCACTGATTTTCTCTTACAGATAACCCTAAGCGTACCCCAGGCCCCTTTCACTGAACCGCCACCATCAGCTTCGACGTCTGTCATTCCTCCCCATAATCCTGAAGCTCGTTCTGGACGCTGCCCTCATGTCAGAGTCGGATCAGTACTCTAACTGTCACTCAATCTGCAGCATACTCCTTACCTTACAACTAATGCTGACCCTATCCCTGGTACCGGGATCTGACACTTCACCTTCATCATTGTTGTGACCCTCACTTCACCTGAAACTTAAACTTATTCTTGCACTCACCCTCACATCAGAGGCGGATCCGAATTCTAACTGCAACCCTACTTCACCCGTACTCCTTATCAAACCCATAACCCTACCCTAGATCTGAACCTTGAATCAGATTATTCACCTTCATCGTTGCTACCCACTATGACACCCTTAATGGTGTGACTCGATCTCACACTCGCCCTCAATTTAGAATTGCACCCTAATTCTGTCCATAACCATATTATCTGCATAAACCTGCATAGACCTTTCCTTACAGAAAACTCTAACCCTGGAACAGGTTCCTTTACCTGCATGCTCACCACCAGCATTGATGTCACCGATGCCATACCTTAATGATGAAGTCCAAACTGGCCTTCACCCACACGTCAGAGTAGGATCCTCTATCTAAACATAACCACATCCACGGCATAAACTAAAACAACTCCCTATCCCTAACCCTAGCACATACCTGTGGCCTGTCCATCCATAATCTCCATGGATGTGACCCTTGCCTCATTGTAAGCCTGCGACTGAATTGGACAGTTGCCCTAACCTTGCAGAAGAACCCTCAGTCTAAACGTACCAATACCCTGCCCCTACGGCTTTCCAAAATCCTAACCCTAACCCTAGCCCTGGCTCGTGGTCCTGACACCTCACCTTGACCATTGACGTCAACCATGCCTCACCATAAACCTGATCCACCATCTTGCACTCCCTTTCTCATCAGAACTAGAAGCCAACTCTATCCATAAAGCCAGTGTCTCCGCATACCATAGAGAACAAAAAATTGTAACTCTAAAACTGGTGCCTGGACCTATACACAAAGCGTCATTATCACAAACACCCAGGGATCTCCTCAACACGGATACGCAAATTCACACTCGCACTCACATCAGAGGTAGACCCTAACCCTAATAATTAACTTATCCTTTCTGCACAACAGCCCTAACCTCTATATTCAAAGCCTAGTCATGACTCTTGGACCTGCCCCTTCACCATAACCGTTGGCATCACCTGCGCTTCATCGTAATCCTAATCTTCAATCCCGAACGTGCCCTCCCATCGGAGAGAAACTCGAAATTTTTCCATAAACCTATCCTTCTTCTACACCTTACAGAACACAATAAACTTACTCTAGCCCTCGGCATTTTACCTGATCCAAAACCAACAGCCTCAATGTCTGTCTTGCCGCACCATAAGCCTGAAGCTCAAGGTGGCCCTCGCCCTCACTTCAGGGTCAGATGCAAACTCTAAATGTTACTCCACATTCCTTTAAATCTTACTGAACACCTAACCCTAACCCTAGCGCGAAGCCTTGGACTAGATTCTTCACCTACAACATTGATGTCAACTAAGACACATCTTAACTCGGAGCATGAATTTCACATTCTCAATCACAACAGAAGAGAACCCTTATTCTCTCGGTAACCGTCTCTTCCGCAGAGATTTTCTCTTACACATAGCCCTAACCCTCTCCCAGGACCCTTTCACTGAACCGCTACCATCAGCATCGACGTCTGTCATTCGTTCCCACAACCCTGAAGCTCGTTCTGGCCACTGCCCTCTCGTCAGAGTCGGATCAGAACGCTAAATGTCACTCAATTTTCCGCAGACCCCTTACCTTACAACTAATGCCAACCCTATCCCTGGTGCCAGGATCTGACACTTCACCTTCATCATTGATGTCACACTCACTTCACCTTAAAACTTAAACTTATTCTTGCAGAAAACCTCACATCAGAGGTGGATCCGAATTCTAACTGCAACCCTATCTCACCCGTACTCCTTATCGAACACATAACCCTAACCCTAGATCTGACCCTTGAACCAGAATCTTCACCTTCACCGTTGCTATCAACTATGACTCCCTTAATCATCTGACTCGATCTCACACTCACACTCAATTCAGAATTTTTCGCAAATTCTGTCCATAACCATATTTTCTGCATAGACCTTTCCTTACAGAAAATCCTAACCCTAGCCCAGGAACCTTAACCTGAATGCTCACCGTCAGCATTGGTGTCACCGATGCCACATCTTGATGATGAAGTCCAAGCTGGCCTTCACCCACACGTGAGAGTAGGATGCTTAATCTAAACATAACCACATCCACCGCATAAACTTTAGACAATTACCTAACCCTAACCCTAGCACATTCCTGTGACCTGAGCCTCCAAAATCATCATGGTCGTCACCCTTGCCTCACTGCGACTCAATTGGACAGTTGCCCTAAACTTGGAGAAGGACCCTCAGTCTAAACGTACCAATTGCCTGCCCCAACAGCTTTCCAAAAACCTAACCCTAACACTACCCCTGGCTCGGGGTCCTGACACCTCACCTTGACCATTGACGTCATCCGTGCCTCACCAAAAACCTGATCCACCATCTTGCGCACCCTGTCACATCAGACTCAGAAGCTAACTCTATCCGTAAAGAGAATGTTTCTGTATACCAGACAGAACACAGAATTTTAACCCTGCAACTGATGCCTGGACCTGTATACAGAGTGTCAGCATCGGAGACACCCAGGGATCTCCCAACACGGAAACACAATTTCACAGTCACAGTCACATCAGAGCTAGACCTTAAGTCTTATAATTAACTTATTCTTTCTGTACTAGAGCCCGAACCAGTAATTCTAACCCTAGCCATGACTCTTGGACATGCCCCTTAATCGTAACCATTGGCATCACTCACGCTTCATCGTAATCCTTTACCTCAATCCCGCACTTGCCCTCCCATCAGAGAGAAACCTGAAGCCTTTCCATAACCCTATCCTTCCTGTACACCTTACAGAACAAAACTAAACTTACTCTAGCCCTTGGGACTATACCTGAACCGACACCATCAGCTTCAACGTCTGTCATGCCGCACCATAAGCCTGAATCTCAAGGTCGCCGTCACCCGCACGTCAGGGACAGATGCGAACTCTAAATGTAACTGCATAATCCTGTCAATCGTACTGAACACCTAACCCTAACCCTAGTGCCAAGCCCTGGACTAGATTTTTCACCCGCAGCAATGATGTCAACTACGACACATCTTAATTCGGAGCTTGAATCTCACACTCGCACTGACATCAGAAGAGAACCCTAGTTCTTTCGGAAACCGTCTTTTCCGCACTGATTTTCTCTTACAGATAACCCTAAGCGTATCCCAGGCCCCTTTCACTGAACCGCCACCATCAGCATCGACGTCTGTCATTCCTCCCCATAATCCTGAAGCTCGTTCTGGACGCTGCCCTCATGTCAGAGTCGGATCAGTACTCTAACTGTCACTCAATCTGCAGCATACTCCTTACCTTACAACTAATGCTGACCCTATCCCTGGTACCGGGATCTGACACTTCACCTTCATCATTGTTGTGACCCTCACTTCACCTGAAACTTAAACTTATTCTTGCACTCACCCTCACATCAGAGGCGGATCCGAATTCTAACTGCAACCCTACTTCACCCGTACTCCTTATCAAACCCATAACCCTACCCTAGATCTGAACCTTGAATCAGATTATTCACCTTCATCGTTGCTACCCACTATGACACCCTTAATGGTGTGACTCGATCTCACACTCGCCCTCAATTTAGAATTGCACCCTAATTCTGTCCATAACCATATTATCTGCATAAACCTGCATAGACCTTTCCTTACAGAAAACTCTAACCCTGGAACAGGTTCCTTTCCCTGCATGCTCACCACCAGCATTGATGTCACCGATGCCATACCTTAATGATGAAGTCCAAACTGGCCTTCACCCACACGTCAGAGTAGGATCCTCTATCTAAACATAACCACATCCACGGCATAAACTAAAACAATTCCCTATCAATAACCCTAGCACATACCTGTGGCCTGACCATCCATAATCTCCATGGATGTGACCCTTGCCTCATTGTAAGCCTGCAACTGAATTGGACAGTTGCCCTAACCTTGCAGAAGGACCCTCAGTCTAAACGTACCAATACCCTGCCCCTACGGCTTTCCAAAATCCTAACCCTAACCCTAGCCCTGGCTCGTGGTCCTGACACCTCACATTGACCATTGACGTCAACCATGCCTCACCATAAACCTGATTCACCATCTTGCACTCCCTTTCTCATCAGAACTAGAAGCCAACTCTATCCATAAAGCCAATGTCTCTGCATACCAGAGAGAACAAAAAATTTTAACTCTAAAACTGGTGCCTGGACCTATACACAAAGCGTCATTATCACAAACACCCAGGGATCTCCTCAACACGGAAACGCAAATTCACACTCGCACTCACATCAGAGGTAGACCCTAACCCTAATAATTAACTTATCCTTTCTGCACAACAGACCTAACCTCTATATTCAAAGCCTAGCCATGTCTCTTGGACCTGCCCCTTCACCATAACCGTTGGCATCTCCTGCGCTTCATCGTAATCCTAATCTTCAATCCCGAACGTGCCCTCCCATCGGAGAGAAACTCGAAATTTTTCCATAAACCTATCCTTTTTCTACACCTTTCAGAACACAATAAACTTACTCTAGCCCTCGGCATTTTACCTGATCCAAAACCAACAGCCTCAATGTCTGTCTTGCCGCACCATAAGCCTGAAGCTCAAGGTGGCCCTCGCCCTCACTTCAGGGTCAGATGCAAACTCTAAATGTTACTCCACATTCCTGTAAATCTTACTGAACACCTAACCCTAACCCTAGCGCGAAGCCTTGGACTAGATTCTTCACCTACAACATTGATGTCAACTAAGACACATCTTAACTCGGAGCCTGAATTTCACATTCTCAATCACAACAGAAGAGAACCCTTATTCTCTCGGTAACCGTCTCTTCCGCAGAGATTTTCTCTTACACATAGCCCTAACCCTCTCCCAGGACCTTTTCACTGAACCGCTACCATCAGCATCGACGTCTGTCATTCGTTCCCACAACCCTGAAGCTCGTTCTGGCCACTGCCCTCTTGTCAAAGTCGGATCAGAACGCTAAATGTCACTCAATTTTCCGCAGACTCCTTACCTTACAACTAATGCCAACCCTATCCCTGGTGCCAGGATCTGACACTTCACCTTCATCATTGATGTCACACTCACTTCACCTTAAACCTTAAACTTATTCTTGCACAAAACCTCACATCAGAGGTGGATCCGAATTCTAACTGCAACCCTATCTCACCCGTACTCCTTATCGAACACATAACACTAACCCTAGATTTGACCCTTGAACCAGAATCTTCACCTTCACCGTTGCTATCAACTATGACTCCCTTAATCCTCTGACTCGATCTCACACTCACACTCAATTCAGAATTTTTCGCAAATTCTGTCCATAACCATATTTTCTGCATAGACCTCTCCTTACAGAAAACCCTAACCCTAGCCCCGGATCCTTAACCTGAATGCTCACCGTCAGCATTGGTGTCACCGATGCCACATCTTGATGATGAAGTCCAAGCTGGCCTTCACCCACACGTCAGAGTAGGATGCTTAATCTAAACATAACCACATCCACCGCATAAACTTTAGACAATTGCCTAACCCTAACCCTAGCACATTCCTGTGACCTGAGCCTCCAAAATCATCATGGACGTCACCCTTGCCTCACTGCGACTCAGTTGGACAATTGCCCTAAACTTGGAGAAGGACCCTCAGTCTAAACGTACCAATTGCCTACCCCGACAGCTTTCCAAAGACCTAACCCTAACACTACCCCTGGCTCGGGCTCCTGAGACCTCACCTTGACCATTGACGTCATCCATGCCTCACCATAAACCTGATCCACCATCTTGCGCACCCTGTCACATCAGACTCAGAAGCTATCTCTATCCGTAAAGAGAATGTTTCTGTATACCAGAGAGAACACAGAATTTTAACCCTGCAACTGATGCCTGGACCTGTATACAGTGTGTCAGCATCGGAGACACCCAGGGATCTCCCAACACGGAAACACAATTTCACAGTCACAGTCACATCAGAGCTAGACCTTAAGTCTTATAATTAACTTATTCTTTCTGTACTAGAGCCCGAACCAGTAATTCTAACCCTAGCCATGACTCTTGGACATGCCCCTTAATCGTAACCATTGGCATCACTCACGCTTCATCGTAATCCTTTACCTCAATCCCGCACTTGCCCTCCCATCAGAGAGAAACCTGAAGCCTTTCCATAACCCTATCCTTCCTGTACACCTTACAGAACAAAACTAAACTTACTCTAGCCCTTGGGACTATACCTGAACCGACACCATCAGCTTCAACGTCTGTCATGCCGCACCATAAGCCTGAATCTCAAGGTCGCCGTCACCCGCACGTCAGGGACAGATGCGAACTCTAAATGTAACTGCATAATCCTGTCAATCGTACTGAACACCTAACCCTAACCCTAGTGCCAAGCCCTGGACTAGATTTTTCACCCGCAGCAATGATGTCAACTACGACACATCTTAATTCGGAGCTTGAATCTCACACTCGCACTGACATCAGAAGAGAACCCTAGTTCTTTCGGAAACCGTCTTTTCCGCACTGATTTTCTCTTACAGATAACCCTAAGCGTATCCCAGGCCCCTTTCACTGAACCGCCACCATCAGCATCGACGTCTGTCATTCCTCCCCATAATCCTGAAGCTCGTTCTGGACGCTGCCCTCATGTCAGAGTCGGATCAGTACTCTAACTGTCACTCAATCTGCAGCATACTCCTTACCTTACAACTAATGCTGACCCTATCCCTGGTACCGGGATCTGACACTTCACCTTCATCATTGTTGTGACCCTCACTTCACCTGAAACTTAAACTTATTCTTGCACTCACCCTCACATCAGAGGCGGATCCGAATTCTTACTGCAACCCTACTTCACCCGTACTCCTTATCAAACCCATAACCCTACCCTAGATCTGAACCTTGAATCAGATTATTCACCTTCATCGTTGCTACCCACTATGACACCCTTAATGGTGTGACTCGATCTCACACTCGTCCTCAATTTAGAATTGCACCCTAATTCTGTCCATAACCATATTATCTGCATAAACCTGCATAGACCTTTCCTTACAGAAAACTCTAACCCTGGAACAGGTTCCTTTACCTGCATGCTCACCACCAGCATTGATGTCACCGATGCCATACCTTAATGATGAAGTCCAAACTGGCCTTCACCCACACGTCAGAGTAGGATCCTCTATCTAAACATAACCACATCCACGGCATAAACTAAAACAATTCCCTATCCCTAACCCTAGCACATACCTGTGGCCTGACCATCCATAATCTCCATGGATGTGACCCTTGCCTCACTGTAAGCCTGCGACTGAATTGGACAGTTGCCCTAACCTTGCAGAAGGACCCTCAGTCTAAACGTACCAATACCCTGCCCCTACGGCTTTCCAAAATCCTAACCCTAACCCTAGCCCTGGCTCGTGGTCCTGACACCTCACCTTGACCATTGACGTCAACCATGCCTCACCATAAACCTGATCCACCATCTTGCACTCCCTTTCTCATCAGAACTAGAAGCCAACTCTATCCATAAAGCCACTGTCTCTGCATACCAGAGAGAACAAAAAATTTTAACTCTAAAACTGGTGCCTGGACCTACACACAAAGCGTCATTATCACAAACACCCAGGGATCTCCTCAACACGGAAACGCAAATTCACACTCGCACTCACATCAGAGGTAGACCCTAACCCTAATAATTAACTTATCCTTTCTGCACAACAGCCCTAACCTCTATATTCAAAGCCTAGCCATGACTCTTGGACCTGCCCCTTCACCATAACCGTTGGCATCACCTGCGCTTCATCGTAATCCTAATCTTCAATCCCGAACGTGCCCTCCCATCGGAGAGAAACTCGAAATTTTTCCATAAACCTATCCTTCTTCTACACCTTACAGAACACAATAAACTTACTCTAGCCCTCGGCATTTTACCTGATCCAAAACCAACAGCCTCAATGTCTGTCTTGCCGCACCATAAGCCTGAAGCTCAAGGTGGCCCTCGCCCTCACTTCAGGGTCAGATGCAAACTCTAAATGTTACTCCACATTCCTGTAAATCTTACTGAACACCTAACCCTAACCCTAGCGCGAAGCCTTGGACTAGATTCTTCACCTACAACACTGATGTCAACTAAGACACATCTTAACTCGGAGCCTGAATTTCACATTCTCAATCACAACAGAAGAGAACCCTTATTCTCTCGGTAACCGTCTCTTCCGCAGAGATTTTCTCTTACACATAGCCCTAACCCTCTCCCAGGACCTTTTCACTGAACCGCTACCATCAGCATCGACGTCTGTCATTCGTTCCCACAACCCTGAAGCTCGTTCTGGCCACTGCCCTCTTGTCAGAGTCGGATCAGAACGCTAAATGTCACTCAATTTTCCGCAGACTCCTTACCTTACAACTAATGCCAACCCTATCCCTGGTGCCAGGTTCTGACACTTCACCTTCATCATTGATGTCACACTCACTTCACCTTAAAACTTAAACTTATTCTTGCCCAAAACCTCACATCAGAGGTGGATCCGAATTCTAACTGCAACCCTATCTCACCCGTACTCCTTATCGAACACATAACCCTAACCCTAGATCTGACCCTTGAACCAGAATCTTCACCTTCACCGTTGCTATCAACTATGACTCCCTTAATCCTCTGACTCGATCTCACACTCACACTCAATTCAGAATTTTTCGCAAATTCTGTCCATAACCATATTTTCTGCATAGACCTTTCCTTACAGAAAATCCTAACCCTAGCCCAGGAACCTTAACCTGAATGCTCACCGTCAGCATTGGTGTCACCGATGCCACATCTTGATGATGAAGTCCAAGCTGGCCTTCACCCACACGTCAGAGTAGGATGCTTAATCTAAACATAACCACATCCACCGCATAAACTTTAGACAATTACCTAACCCTAACCCTAGCACATTCCTGTGACCTGAGCCTCCAAAATCATCATGGACGTCACCCTTGCCTCACTGCGACTCAATTGGACAGTTGCCCTAAACTTGGAGAAGGACCCTCAGTCTAAACGTACCAATTGCCTGCCCCTACAGCTTTCCAAAGACCTAACCCTAACACTACCCCTGGCTCGGGCTCCTGAGACCTCACCTTGAACATTGACGTCATCCATGCCTCACCATAAACCTGATCCACCATCTTGCGCACCCTGTCACATCAGACTCAGAAGCTATCTCTATCCGTAAAGAGAATGTTTCTGTATACCAGAGAGAACACAGAATTTTAACCCTGCAACTGATGCCTGGACCTGTATACAGTGTGTCAGCATCGGAGACACCCAGGGATCTCCCAACACGGAAACACAATTTCACAGTCACAGTCACATCAGAGCTAGACCTTAAGTCTTATAATTAACATATTCTTTCTGTACTAGAGCCCGAACCAGTAATTCTAACCCTAGCCATGACTCTTGGACATGCCCCTTAATCGTAACCATTGGCATCACTCACGCTTCATCGTAATCCTTTACCTCAATCCCGCACTTGCCCTCCCATCAGAGAGAAACCTGAAGCCTTTCCATAACCCTATCCTTCCTGTACACCTTACAGAACAAAACTAAACTTACTCTAGCCCTTGGGACTATACCTGAATCGACACCATCAGCTTCAACGTCTGTCATGCCGCACCATAAGCCTGAATCTCAAGGTCGCCGTCACCCGCACGTCAGGGACAGATGCGAACTCTAAATGTAACTGCATAATCCTGTCAATCGTACTGAACACCTAACCCTAACCCTAGTGCCAAGCCCTGGACTAGATTTTTCACCCGCAGCAATGATGTCAACTACGAAACATCTTAATTCGGAGCTTGAATCTCACACTCGCACTGACATCAGAAGAGAACCCTAGTTCTTTCGGAAACCGTCTTTTCCGCACTGATTTTCTCTTACAGATAACCCTAAGCGTATCCCAGGCCGCTTTCACAGAACCTCCACCATCAGCATCGACGTCTGTCATTCCTCCACATAATCCTGAAGCTCGTTCTGGACGCTGCCCTCATGTCAGAGTCGGATCAGTACTCTAACTGTCACTCTATCTGCAGCATACTCCTTACCTTACAACTAATGCTGACCCTATCCCTGGTACCGGGATCTGACACTTCACCTTCATCAATGTTGTGACCCTCACTTCACCTTAAACTTAAACTTATTCTTGCACTCACCCTGACATCAGAGGCGGATCCGAATTCTAACTGCAACCCTACTTCACCCGTACTCCTTATCAAACCCATAACCCTACCCTAGATCTGAACCTTGAATCAGATTATTCACCTTCATCGTTGCTACCCACTATGACACCCTTAATGGTGTGACTCGATCTCACACTCGCCCTCAATTTAGAATTGCACCCTAATTCTGTCCATAACCATATTATCTGCATAAACCTGCATAGACCTTTCCTTACAGAAAACTCTAACCCTAGAACAGGTTCCTTTACCTGCATGCTCACCACCAGCATTGATGTCACCGATGCCATACCTTAATGATGAAGTCCAAACTGGCCTTCACCCACACGTCAGAGTAGGATCCTCTATCTAAACATAACCACATCCACGGCATAAACTAAAACAATTCCCTATCCCTAACCCTAGCACATACCTGTGGCCTGACCATCCATAATCTCCATGGATGTGACCCTTGCCTCACTGTAAGCCTGCGACTGAATTGGACAGTTGCCCTAACCTTGCAGAAGGACCCTCAGTCTAAACGTACCAATAACCTGCCCCTACGGCTTTCCAAAATCCTAACCCTAACCCTAGCCCTGGCTCGTGGTCCTGACACCTCACCTTGACCATTGACGTCAACCATGCCTCACCATAAACCTGATCCACCATCTTGCACTCCCTTTCTCATCAGAACTAGAAGCCAACTCTATCCATAAAGCCAATGTCTCTGCATACCAGAGAGAACAAAAAATTTTAACTCTAAAACTGGTGCCTGGACCTATACACAAAGCGTCATTATCACAAACACCCAGGGATCTCCTCAACACGGAAACGCAAATTCACACACTCACTCACATCAGAGGTAGACCTTAACCCTAATAATTAACTTATCCTTTCTGCACAATAGCCCTAACCTCTATATTCAAAGCCTAGCCATGGCTCTTGGACCTGCCCCATCACCATAACCGTAGGCATCATCTGCGCTTCATCGTAATCCTAATCTTCAATCCCGAACGTGCCCTCCCATCGGAGAGAAACTCGAAATTTTTCCATAATCCTATCCTTCTTCTACACCTTACAGAACACAATAAACTTACTCTAGCCCTCGGCATTTTATCTGATCCAAAACCAACAGCCTCAATGTCTGTCTTGCCGCACCATAAGCCTGAAGCTCAAGGTGGCCCTCGCCCTCACTTCAGGGTCAGATGCAAACTCTAAATGTTACTCCACATTCCTGTAAATCTTACTGAACACCTAACCCTAACCCTAGCGCGAAGCCTTGGACTAGATTCTTCACCTACAACATTGATGTCAACTAAGACACATCTTAACTCGGAGCCTGAATTTCACATTCTCAATCACAACAGAAGAGAACCCTTATTCTCTCGGTAACCGTCTCTTCCGCAGAGATTTTCTCTCACAGATAGCCCTAACCCTCTCCCAGGACCCTTTCACTGAACCGCTACCATCAGCATCGACGTCTGTCATTCGTTCCCACAACCCTGAAGCTCGTTCTGGCCACTGCCCTCTTGTCAGAGTCGGATCAGAACGCTAAATGTCACTCAATTTTCCGCAGACTCCTTACCTTACAACTAATGCCAACCCTATCCCTGGTGCCAGGATCTGACACTTCACCTTCATCATTGATGTCACACTCACTTCACCTTAAACCTTAAACTTATTCTTGCACAAAACCTCACATCAGAGGTGGATCCGAATTCTAACTGCAACCCTATCTCACCCGTACTCCTTATCGAACACATAAACCTAACCCTAGACCTGACCCTTGAACCAGAATCTTCACCTTCACCGTTGCTATCAACAATGACTCCCTTAATCCTCTGACTCGATCTCACACTCACACTCAATTAAGAATTTTTCGCAAATTCTGTCCATAACCATATTTTCTGCATAGACCTTTCCTTACAGAAAACCCTAACCCTAGCCCCGGATCCTTAACCTGAATGCTCACCGTCAGCATTGGTGTCACCGATGCCACATCTTGATGATGAAGTCCAAGCTGGCCTTCACCCACACGTCAGAGTAGGATGCTTAATCTAAACATAACCACATCCACCGCATAAACTTTAGACAATTACCTAACCCTATCCCTAGCACATTCCTGTGACCTGATCCTCCAAAATCATCATGGACGTCACCCTTGCCTCACTGCGACTCAATTGGACAGTTGCCCTAAACTTGGAGAAGGACCCTCAGTTTAAACGTACCAATTGCCTGCCCCTACAGCATTCCAAAAACCTACCCCTAACACTACCCCTTGCTCGGGGTCCTGACACCTCACCTTGACCATTGTCGTCATCCGTGCCTCACCATAAACCTGATCCACAATCTTGCGCACCCTGTCACATCAGACTCAGAAGCTAACTCTATCCGTAAAGAGAATGTTTCTGTATACCAGAGAGAACACAGAATTTTAACCCTGAAACTGATGCCTGGACCTGTATACACAGTGTCAGCATCGGAGACACCCAGGGATCTCCCAACACGGCAACACAATTTCACAGTCACAGTCACATCAGAGCTAGACCTTAAGTCTTATAATTAACTTATTCTTTCTGTACTAGAGCCCGAACCAGTAATTCTAACCCTAGCCATGACTCTTGGACATGCCCCTTAATCGTAACCATTGGCATCACTCACGCTTCATCGTAATCCTTTACCTCAATCCCGCACTTGCCCTCCCATCAGAGAGAAACCTGAAGCCTTTCCATAACCCTATCCTTCCTGTATACCTTACAGAACAAAACTAAACTTACTCTAGCCCTTGGGACTATACCTGAACCGACACCATCAGCTTCAACGTCTGTCATGCCGAACCATAAGCCTGAATCTCAAGGTCGCCATCACCCTCACGTCAGGGACAGATGCGAACTCTAAATGTAACTGCATAATCCTGTCAATCGTACTGAACACCTAACCCTATCCCTAGTGCCAAGCCCTGGACTAGATTTTTCACACGCAGCAATGATATCAACTACGACACATCTTAATTCGGAGCTTGAATCTCACACTCGCACTGACATCAGAAGAGAACCCTAATTCTTTCGGAAACCGTCTTTTCCGCACTGATTTTCTCTTACAGATAACCCTAAGCGTATCCCAGGCCCCTTTCACTGAACCGCCACCTTCAGCATCGACGTCTGTCATTCCTCCCCATAATCCTGAAGCTCGTTTTGGACGCTGCCATCATGTCAGATTCGGATCAGTACTCTAACTGTCACTCAATCTGCTGCATACTCCTTACCTTACAACTAATGCTGACCCTATCCCTGGTACCGGGATCTGACACTTCACCTTCATCATTGTTGTGACCCTCACTTCACCTTAAACTTAAACTTATTCTTGCACTCACCCTCACATTAGAGGCGGATCCGAATTCTAACTGCAACCCTACTTCACCCGTACTCCTTATCAAACCCATAACCCTACCCTAGTTCTGAACCTTGAATCAGATTATTCACCTTCATCGTTGCTACCCACTATGACACCCTTAATGGTGTGACTCGACCTCACACTCGCCCTCAATTTAGAATTGCACCCTAATTCTGTCCATAGCCATATTATCTGCATAAACCTGCATAGACCTTTCCTTACAGAAAACCCTAAACCTAGAACAGGTTCCTTTACCTGCATGCTCACCACCAGCATTGATGTCACCGATGCCATACCTTAATGATGAAGTCCAAACTGGCCTTCACCCACACGTCAGAGTAGGATCCTCTATCTAAACATAACCACATCCACGGCATAAACTAAAACAATTCCCTATCCCTAACCCTAGCACATACCTGTGGCCTGACCATCCATAATCTCCATGGATGTGACCCTTGCCTCATTGTAAGCCTGCGACTGAATTGGACAGTTGCCCTAACCTTGCAGAAGGACCCTCAGTCTAAACGTACCAATACCCTGCCCCTACGGCTTTCCAAAATCCTAACCCTAACCCTAGGCCTGGCTCGTGGTCCTGACACCTCACCTGGACCATTGACGTCAACGATGCCTCACCATAAACCTGATCCACCATCTTGCACTCCCTTTCTCATCAGAACTAGAAGCCAACTCTATCCATAAAGCCAATGTCTCTGCATACCAGAGAGAACAAATAATTTTAACTCTAAAACTGGTGCCTGGACCTATACACAAAGCGTCATTATCACAAACACCCAGGGATCTCCTCAACACGGAAACGCAAATTCACACTCGCACTCACATCAGAGGTAGACCCTAACCCTAATAATTAACTTATCCTTTCTGCACAACAGCCCTAACCTCTATATTCAAAGCCTAGCCATGACTCTTGGACCTGCCCATTCACCATAATCATTGGCATCACCTGCGCTTCATCGTAATCCTAATCTTCAATCCCGAACGTGCCCTCCCGTCGGAGAGAAACTCGAAATTTTTCCATAAACCTATCCTTCTTCTACACCTTACAGAGCACAATAAACTTACTCTAGCCCTCGGCATTTTACCTGATCCAAAACCAACAGCCTCAATGTCTGTCTTGCCGCACCATAAGCCTGAAGCTCAAGGTGGCCCTCGCCCTCACTTCAGGGTCAGATGCAAACTCTAAATGTTACTCCACATTCCTGTAAATCTTACTGAACACCTAACCCTAACCCTAGCGCGAAGCCTTGGACTAGATTCTTCACCTACAACATTGATGTCAACTAAGACACATCTTAACTCGGAGCCTGAATTTCACATTCTCAATCACAACAGAAGAGAACCCTTATTCTCTCGGTAACCGTCTCCTCCGCAGAGATTTTCTCTCACAGATAGCCCTAACCCTCTCCCAGGACCCTTTCACTGAACCGCTACCATCAGCATCGACGTCTGTCATTCGTTCCCACAACCCTGAAGCTCGTTCTGGCCACTGCCCTCTTGTCAGAGTCGGATCAGAACGCTAAATGTCACTCAATTTTCCGCAGACTCCTTACCTTACAACTAATGCCAACCCTATCCCTGGTGCCAGGATCTGACACTTCACCTTCATCATTGATGTCACACTCACTTCACCTTAAACCTTAAACTTATTCTTGCACCAAACCTCACATCAGAGGTGGATCCGAATTCTAACTGCAACCCTATCTCACCCGTACTCCTTATCGAACACATAACCCTAACCCTAGATCTGACCCTTGAACCAGAATCTTCAGCTTCACCGTTGCTATCAACTATGACTCCCTTAATCCTCTGACTCGATCTCACACTCACACTCAATTCAGAATTTTTCGCAAATTCTGTACATAACTATATTTTCTGCATAGACCTTTCCTTACAGAAAACCCTAACCCTAGCCCCGGATCCTTAACCTGAATGCTCACCGTCAGCATTGGTGTCACCGATGCCACATCTTGATGATGAAATCCAAGCTGGCCTTCACCCACATGTCAGAGTAGGATGCTTAATCTAAACATAACCACATCCACCGCATAAACTTTAGACAATTTCCTAACCCTAACCCTATCACATTCCTGCGACCTGAGCCTCCAAAATCATCATGGACGTCACCCTTGCCTCACTGCGACTCAATTGGACAGTTGCCCTAAACTTGGAGAAGGACCCTCAGTCTAAACGTACCAATGGCCTGCCCCTACAGCTTTCCAAAAACCTAATCCTAACACTACCCCTGGCTCGGGCTCCTGAGACCTCACCTTGACCATTGACGTCATCCATGCCTCACCATAAACCTGATCCACCATCTTGCGCACCCTGTCACATCAGACTCAGAAGCTAACTCTATCCGTAAAGAGAATGTTTCTGTATACCAGAGAGAACACAGAATTTTAACCCTGAAACTGATGCCTGGACCTGTATACAGCGTCTCAGCATCGGAGACACCCAGGGATCTCCCAACACGGAAACACAATTTCACAGTCACAGTCACATCAGAGCTAGACCTTAAGTCTTATAATTAACTTATTCTTTCTGTACTAGAGCCCGAACCAGTAATTCTAACCCTAGCCATGACTCTTGGACATGCCCCTTAATCATAACCATTGGCATCACTCACGCTTCATCGTAACCCTTTACCTCAATCCCGTACTTGCCCTCCCATCAGAGAGAAACCTGAAGCCTTTCCATAACCCTGTCCTTCCTGTACACCTTACAGAACAAAACTAAACTTACTCTAGCCCTTGGGACTATACCTGAACCGACACCATCAGCTTCAACGTCTGTCATTTCGCACCATAAGCCTGAATCTCAAGGTCGCCGTCACCCTCACGTCAGGGACATATGCGAACTCTAAATGTAACTGCATAATCCTGTCAATCTTACTGAACACCTAACCCTAACCCTAGTGCCAAGCCCTGGACTAGATTTTTCACCCGCAGCAATGATGTCAACTACGACACATCTTAATTCGGAGCTTGAATCTCACACTCGCACTGACATCAGAAGAGAACCCTAATTCTTTCGGAAACCGTCTTTTCCGCACTGATTTTCTCTTACAGATAACCCTAAGCGTATCCCAGGCCCCTTTCACTGAACCGCCACCATCAGCATCGACGTCTGTCATTCCTCCCCATAATCCTGAAGCTCGTTCTGGACGCTGCCCTCATGTCAGAGTCGGATCAGTACTCTAACTGTCACTCAATCTGCAGCATACTCCTTACCTTACAACTAATGCTGACCCTATCCCTGGTACCGGGATCTGACACTTCACCTTCATCATTGTTGTGACCCTCACTTCACCTGAAACTTAAACTTATTCTTGCACTCACCCTCACATCAGAGGCGGATCCGAATTCTAACTGCAACCCTACTTCACCCGTACTCCTTATCAAACCCATAACCCTACCCTAGATCTGAACCTTGAGTCAGATTATTCACCTTCATCGTTGCTACCCACTATGACACCCTTAATGGTGTGACTCGATCTCACACTCGCCCTCAATTTAGAATTGCACCCTAATTCTGTCCATAACCATATTATCTGCATAAACCTGCATAGGCCTTTCCTTACAGAAAACTCTAACCCTAGAACAGGTTCCTTTACCTGCATGCTCACCACCAGCATTGATGTCACAGATGCCATAACTTAATGATGAAGTCCAAACTGGCCTTCACCCACACGTCAGAGTAGGATCCTCTATCTAAACATAACCACATCCACGGCATAAACTAAAACAATTCCCTATCCCTAACCCTAGCACATACCTGTGGCCTGACCATCCATAATCTCCATGGATGTGACCCTTGCCTCATTGTAAGCCTGCGACTGAATTGGACAGTTGCCCTAACCTTGCAGAAGGACCCTCAGTCTAAACGTACCAATACCCTGCCCCTACGGCTTTCCAAAATCCTAACCCTAACCCTAGCCCTGGCTCGTGGTCCTGACACCTCACCTTGACCATTGACGTCAACCATGCCTCACCATAAACCTGATCCACCATCTTGCACTCCCTTTCTCATCAGAACTAGAAGCCAACTCTATCCATAAAGCCAATGTCTCTGTATACCAGAGAGAACAAAAAATTTTAACTCTAAAACTGGTGCCTGGACCTATACACAAAGCGTCATTATCACAAACACCCAGGGATCTCCTCAACACGGAAACGCAAATTCACACTCGCACTCACATCAGAGGTAGACCCTAACCCTAATAATTAACTTATCCTTTCTGCACAACAGCCCTAACCTCTATATTCAAAGCCTAGCCATGACCCTTGGACGTGCCCCTTCACCATAACCATTGGCATCACCTGCGCTTCATCGTAATCCTAATCTTCAATCCCGAATGTGCCCTCCCATCGGAGAGAAACTCGAAATTTTTCCATAAACCTATCCTTCTTTTACACCTTACAGAGCACAATAAACTTACTCTAGCCCTCGGCATTTTACCTGATCCAAAACCAACAGCCTCAATGTCTGTCTTGCCGCACCATAAGCCTGAAGCTCAAGGTGGCCCTCGCCCTCACTTCAGGGTCAGATGCAAACTCTAAATGTTACTCCACATTCCTGTAAATCTTACTGAACACCTAACCCTAACCCTAGCGCGAAGCCTTGGACTAGATTCTTCACCTACAACATTGATGTCAACTAAGACACATCTTAACTCGGAGCCTGAATTTCACATTCTCAATCACAACAGAAGAGAACCCTTATTCTCTCGGTAACCGTCTCCTCCGCAGAGATTTTCTCTCACAGATAGCCCTAACCCTCTCCCAGGACCCTTTCACTGAACCGCTACCATCAGCATCGACGTCTGTCATTCGTTCCCACAACCCTGAAGCTCGTTCTGGCCACTGCCCTCTTGTCAGAGTCGGATCAGAACGCTAAATGTCACTCAATTTTCCGCAGACTCCTTACCTTACAACTAATGCCAACCCTATCCCTGGTGCCAGGATCTGACACTTCACCTTCATCATTGATGTCACACTCACTTCACCTTAAACCTTAAACTTATTCTTGCACCAAACCTCACATCAGAGGTGGATCCGAATTCTAACTGCAACCCTATCTCACCCGTACTCCTTATCGAACACATAACCCTAACCCTAGATCTGACCCTTGAACCAGAATCTTCAGCTTCACCGTTGCTATCAACTATGACTCCCTTAATCCTCTGACTCGATCTCACACTCACACTCAATTCAGAATTTTTCGCAAATTCTGTACATAACTATATTTTCTGCATAGACCTTTCCTTACAGAAAACCCTAACCCTAGCCCCGGATCCTTAACCTGAATGCTCACCGTCAGCATTGGTGTCACCGATGCCACATCTTGATGATGAAATCCAAGCTGGCCTTCACCCACATGTCAGAGTAGGATGCTTAATCTAAACATAACCACATCCACCGCATAAACTTTAGACAATTGCCTAACCCTAACCCTAGCACATTCCTGCGACCTGAGCCTCCAAAATCATCATGGACGTCACCCTTGCCTCACTGCGACTCAATTGGACAGTTGCCCTAAACTTGGAGAAGGACCCTCAGTCTAAACGTACCAATGGCCTGCCCCTACAGCTTTCCAAATACCTAATCCTAACACTACCCCTGGCTCGGGCTCCTGAGACCTCACCTTGACCATTGACGTCATCCATGCCTCACCATAAACCTGATCCACCATCTTGCGCACCCTGTCACATCAGACTCAGAAGCTAACTCTATCCGTAAAGAGAATGTTTCTGTATACCAGAGAGAACACAGAATTTTAACCCTGAAACTGATGCCTGGACCTGTATACAGAGTGTCAGCATCGGAGACACCCAGGGATCTCCCAACACGGAAACACAATTTCACAGTCACAGTCACATCAGAGCTAGACCTTAAGTCTTATAATTAACTTATTCTTTCTGTACTAGAGCCCGAACCAGTAATTCTAACCCTAGCCATGACTCTTGGACATGCCCCTTAATCATAACCATTGGCATCACTCACGCTTCATCGTAACCCTTTACCTCAATCCCGTACTTGCCCTCCCATCAGAGAGAAACCTGAAGCCTTTCCATAACCCTGTCCTTCCTGTACACCTTACAGAACAAAACTAAACTTACTCTAGCCCTTGGGACTATACCTGAACCGACACCATCAGCTTCAACGTCTGTCATTTCGCACCATAAGCCTGAATCTCAAGGTCGCCGTCACCCTCACGTCAGGGACATATGCGAACTCTAAATGTAACTGCATAATCCTGTCAATCTTACTGAACACCTAACCCTAACCCTAGTGCCAAGCCCTGGACTAGATTTTTCACCCGCAGCAATGATGTCAACTACGACACATCTTAATTCGGAGCTTGAATCTCACACTCGCACTGACATCAGAAGAGAACCCTAATTCTTTCGGAAACCGTCTTTTCCGCACTGATTTTCTCTTACAGATAACCCTAAGCGTATCCCAGGCCCCTTTCACTGAACCGCCACCATCAGCATCGACGTCTGTCATTCCTCCCCATAATCCTGAAGCTCGTTCTGGACGCTGCCCTCATGTCAGAGTCGGATCAGTACTCTAACTGTCACTCAATCTGCAGCATACTCCTTACCTTACAACTAATGCTGACCCTATCCCTGGTACCGGGATCTGACACTTCACCTTCATCATTGTTGTGACCCTCACTTCACCTGAAACTTAAACTTATTCTTGCACTCACCCTCACATCAGAGGCGGATCCGAATTCTAACTGCAACCCTACTTCACCCGTACTCCTTATCAAACCCATAACCCTACCCTAGATCTGAACCTTGAGTCAGATTATTCACCTTCATCGTTGCTACCCACTATGACACCCTTAATGGTGTGACTCGATCTCACACTCGCCCTCAATTTAGAATTGCACCCTAATTCTGTCCATAACCATATTATCTGCATAAACCTGCATAGGCCTTTCCTTACAGAAAACTCTAACCCTAGAACAGGTTCCTTTACCTGCATGCTCACCACCAGCATTGATGTCACAGATGCCATAACTTAATGATGAAGTCCAAACTGGCCTTCACCCACACGTCAGAGTAGGATCCTCTATCTAAACATAACCACATCCACGGCATAAACTAAAACAATTCCCTATCCCTAACCCTAGCACATACCTGTGGCCTGACCATCCATAATCTCCATGGATGTGACACTTGCCTCATTGTAAGCCTGCGACTGAATTGGACAGTTGCCCTAACCTTGCAGAAGGACCCTCAGTCTAAACGTACCAATACCCTGCCCCTACGGCTTTCCAAAATCCTAACCCTAACCCTAGCCCTGGCTCGTGGTCCTGACACCTCACCTTGACCATTGACGTCAACCATGCCTCACCATAAACCTGATCCACCATCTTGCACTCCCTTTCTCATCAGAACTAGAAGCCAACTCTATCCATAAAGCCAATGTCTCTGTATACCAGAGAGAACAAAAAATTTTAACTCTAAAACTGGTGCCTGGACCTATACACAAAGCGTCATTATCACAAACACCCAGGGATCTCCTCAACACGGAAACGCAAATTCACACTCGCACTCACATCAGAGGTAGACCCTAACCCTAATAATTAACTTATCCTTTCTGCACAACAGCCCTAACCTCTATATTCAAAGCCTAGCCATGACCCTTGGACGTGCCCCTTCACCATAACCATTGGCATCACCTGCGCTTCATCGTAATCCTAATCTTCAATCCCGAACGTGCCCTCCCATCGGAGAGAAACTCGAAATTTTTCCACAAACCTATCCTTCTTCTACACCTTACAGAGCACAATAAACTTACTCTAGCCCTCGGCATTTTACCTGATCCAAAACCAACAGCCTCAATGTCTGTCTTGCCGCACCATAAGCCTGAAGCTCAAGGTGGCCCTCGCCCTCACTTCAGGGTCAGATGCAAACTCTAAATGTTACTCCACATTCCTGTAAATCTTACTGAACACCTAACCCTAACCCTAGCGCGAAGCCTTGGACTAGATTCTTCACCTACAACATTGATGTCAACTAAGACACATCTTAACTCGGAGCCTGAATTTCACATTCTCAATCACAACAGAAGAGAACCCTTATTCTCTCGGTAACCGTCTCCTCCGCAGAGATTTTCTCTCACAGATAGCCCTAACCCTCTCCCAGGACCCTTTCACTGAACCGCTACCATCAGCATCGACGTCTGTCATTCGTTCCCACAACCCTGAAGCTCGTTCTGGCCACTGCCCTCTTGTCAGAGTCGGATCAGAACGCTAAATGTCACTCAATTTTCCGCAGACTCCTTACCTTACAACTAATGCCAACCCTATCCCTGGTGCCAGGATCTGACACTTCACCTTCATCATTGATGTCACACTCACTTCACCTTAAACCTGAAACTTATTCTTGCACAAAACCTCACATCAGAGGTGGATCCGAATTCTAACGGCAACCCTATCTCACCCGTACTCCTTATCGAACACATAACCCTAACCCTAGATCTGACCCTTGATCCAGAATCTTCACCTTCACCGTTGCTATCAACTATGACTCCCTTAATCCTCTGACTCGACCTCACACTCACACTCAAGTCAGAATTTTTCGCAAATTCTGTCCATAACCATATTTTCTGCATAGACCTTTCCTTACAGAAAACCCTAACCCTAGCCCCGGATCCTTAACCTGAATGCTCACCGTCAGCATCGGTGTCACCGATGCCACATCTTGATGATGAAGTCCAAGCTGGCCTTCACCCACACGTCAGATTAGGATGCTTAATCTAAACATAACCACATCCACCGCATAAACTTTAGACAATTGCCTAACCCTAACCCTAGCACATTCCTTTGACCTGAGCCTCCAAAATCATCATGGACGTCACACTTGCCTCACTGCGACTCAGTTGGACAGTTGCCCTAAACTTGGAGAAGGACCCTCAGTCTAAACATACCAATTGCCTGCCCCTACAGCTTTCCAAAAACCTAACCCTAACACTACCCCTGGCTCGGGCTCCTGAGACCTCACCTTGACCATTGACGTCATCCATGCCTCACCATAAACCTGATCCACCATCTTGCGCACCCTGTCACATCAGACTCAGAAGCTAACTCTATCCGAAAAGAGAATGTTTCTGTATACCAGAGAGAACACAGAATTTTAACCCTGAAACTGATGCCTGGACCTGTATACAGAGTGTCAGCATCGGAGACACCCAGGGATCTCCCAACACGGCAACACAATTTCACAGTCACAGTCACATCAGAGCTAGACCTTAAGTCTTATAATTTACTTATTCTTTCTGTACTAGAGCCCGAACCAGTAATTCTAAACCAAGCCATGACTCTTGGACATGCCCCTTAATCGTAACCATTGGCATCACTCACGCTTCATCGTAATCCTTTACCTCAATCCCGCACTTGCCCTCCCATCAGAGAGAAACCTGAAGCCTTTCCATAACCCTATCCTTCCTGTACACCTTACAGAACAAAACTAAACTTACTCTAGCCTTTGGGACTATACCTGAACCGACACCGTCAGCTTCAACGTCTGTCATGCCGCACCATAAGCCTGAATCTCAAGGTCGCCGTCACCCTCACGTCAGGGACAGATGCAAACTCTAAATGTAACTGCATAATCCTGTCAATCTTACTGAACACCTAACCCTAACCCTAGTGCCAAGCCCTGGACTAGATTTTTCACCCGCAGCAATGATGTCAACTATGACACATCTTAATTCGGAGCTTGAATCTCACACTCGCACTGACATCAGAAGAGAACCCTAATTCTTTCGGAAACCGTCTTTTCCGCACTGATTTTCTCTTACAGATAACCCTAAGCGTATCCTAGGCCCCTTTCACTGAACCGCCACCATCAGCATCAACGTCTGTCATTCCTCCCCATAATCCTGAAGCTCGTTCTGGACGCTGCCCTCATGTCAGAGTCGGATCAGTACTCTAACTGTCACTCAATCTGCAGCATACTCCTTACCTTACAACTAATGCTGACCCTATCCCTGGTACCGGGATCTGACACTTCACCTTCATCATTGTTGTGACCCTCACTTCACCTTAAACTTAAACTTATTCTTGCACTCACCCTCACATCAGAGGCGGATCCGAATTCTAACTGCAACCCTACTTCACCCGTACTCCTTATCAAACCCATAACCCTACCCTAGATCTGAACCTTGAATCAGATTATTCACCTTCATCGTTGCTACCCACTATGACACCCTTAATGGTGTGACTCGATCTCACACTCGCCCTCAATTTAGAATTGCACCCTAATTCTGTCCATAACCATATTATCTGCATAAACCTGCATAGACCTTTCCTTACAGAATACTCTAACCCTAGAACAGGTTCCTTTACCTGCATGCTCACCACCAGCATTGATGTCACCGATGCCATACCTTAATGATGAAGTCCAAACTGGCCTTCACCCACACGTCAGAGTAGGATCCTCTATCTAAACATAACCACATCCACGGCATAAACTAAAACAATTCCCTATCCCTAACCCTAGCACATACCTGTGGCCTGACCATCCATAATCTCCATGGATGTGACCCTTGCCTCATTGTAAGCCTGCGACTGAATTGGACAGTTGCCCTAACCTTGCAGAAGGACCCTCAGTCTAAACGTACCAATACCCTGCCCCTACGGCTTTCCAAAATCCTAACCCTAACCCTAGCCCTGGCTCGTGGTCCTGACACCTCACCTTGACCATTGACGTCAACCATGCCTCACCATAAACCTGATCCACCATCTTGCACTCCCTTTCTCATCAGAACTAGAAGCCAACTCTATCCATAAAGCCAATGTCTCTGCATACCAGAGAGAACAAAAAATTTTAACTCTAAAACTGGTGCCTGGACCTATACACAAAGCGTCATTATCACAAACACCCAGGGATCTCCTCAACACTGAAACGCAAATTCACACTCGCACTCACATCAGAGATAGACCCTAACCCTAATAATTAACTTATCCTTTCTGCACAACAGCCCTAACCTCTATATTCAAAGCCTAGCCATGACTCTTGGACCTGCCCCTTCACCATAACCGTTGGCATCACCTGCGCTTCATCGTAATCCTAATCTTCAATCCCGAACGTGCCCTCCCATCGGAGAGAAACTCGAAATTTTTCCATAAACCTATCCTTCTTCTACACCTTACAGAGCACAATAAACTTACTCTAGCCCTCGGCATTTTACCTGATCCAAAACCAACAGCCTCAATGTCTGTCTTGCCGCACCATAAGCCTGAAGCTCAAGGTGGCCCTCGCCCTCACTTCAGGGTCAGATGCAAACTCTAAATGTTACTCCACATTCCTGTAAATCTTACTGAACACCTAACCCTAACCCTAGCGCGAAGCCTTGGACTAGATTCTTCACCTACAACATTGATGTCAACTAAGACACATCTTAACTCGGAGCCTGAATTTCACATTCTCAATCACAACAGAAGAGAACCCTTATTCTCTCGGTAACCATCTCTTCCGCAGAGATTTTCTCTCACAGATAGCCCTAACCCTCTCCCAGGACCCTTTCACTGAACCGCTACCATCAGCATCGACGTCTGCCATTCGTGCCCACAACCCTGAAGCTCGTTCTGGCCACTGCCCTCTTGTCAGAGTCGGATCAGAACGCTAAATGTCACTCAATTTTCCGCAGACTCCTTACCTTACAACTAATGCCAACCCTATCCCTGGTGCCAGGATCTGACACTTCACCTTCATCATTGATGTCACACTCACTTCACCTTAAACCTTAAACTTATTCTTGCACAAAACCTCACATCAGAGGTGGATCCGAATTCTAACGGCAACCCTATCTCACCCGTACTCCTTATCGAACACATAACCCTAACCCTAGCTCTGACCCTTGAACCAGAATCTTCACCTTCACCGTTGCTATCAACTATGACTCCATTAATCCTCTGACTCGACCTCACACTCACACTCAATTCAGAATTTTTCACAAATTCTGTCCATAACCATATTTTCTGCATAGACCTTTCCTTACAGAAAACCCTAACCCTAGCCCCGGATCCTTAACCTGAATGCTCACCGTCAGCATTGGTGTCACCGATGCCACATCTTGATGATGAAGTCCAAGCTGGCCTTCACCCACACGTCAGAGTAGGATGCTTAATCTAAACGTAACCACCTCCACCGCATAAACTTTAGACAATTGCCTAACCCTAACCCTAGCACATTCCTGTGACCTGAGCCTCCAAAATCATCATGGACGTCACACATGCCTCACTGCGACTCAGTTGGACAGTTGCCCTAAACTTGGAGAAGGACCCTCAGTCTAAACGTACCAATTGCCTGCCCCTACAGCTTTCCAAAAACCTAACCCTAACACTACCCCTGGCTCGGGCTCCTGAGACCTCACCTTGACCATTGACGTCATCCATGCCTCACCATAAACCTGATCCACCATCTTGCGCACCCTGTCACATCAGACTCAGAAGCTAACTCTATCCGTAAAGAGAATGTTTCTGTATACCAGAGAGAACACAGAATTTTAACCCTGAAACTGATGCCTGGACCTGTATACAGAGTGTCAGCATCGGAGACACCCAGGGATCTCCCAACACGGCAACACAATTTCACAGTCACAGTCACATCAGAGCTAGACCTTAAGTCTTATAATTAACTTATTCTTTCTGTACTAGAGCCCGAACCAGTAATTCTAAACCAAGCCATGACTCTTGGACATGCCCCTTAATCGTAACCATTGGCATCACTCACGCTTCATCGTAATCCTTTACCTCAATCCCGCACTTGCCCTCCCATCAGAGAGAAACCTGAAGCCTTTCCATAACCCTATCCTTCCTGTACACCTTACAGAACAAAACTAAACTTACTCTAGCCCTTGGGACTATACCTGAACCGACACCGTCAGCTTCAACGTCTGTCATGCCGCACCATAAGCCTGAATCTCAAGGTCGCCGTCACCCGCACGTCAGGGACAGATGCGAACTCTAAATGTAACTGCATAATCCTGTCAATCTTACTGAACACCTAACCCTAACCCTAGTGCCAAGCCCTGGACTAGATTTTTCACCCGCAGCAATGATGTCAACTACGACACATCTTAATTCGGAGCTTGAATCTCACACTCGCACTGACATCAGAAGAGAACCCTAATTCTTTCGGAAACCGTCTTTTCCGCACTGATTTTCTCTTACAGATAACCCTAAGCGTATCCCAGGCCCCTTTCACTGAACCGCCACCATCAGCATCGACGTCTGTCATTCCTCCCCATAATCCTGAAGCTCGTTCTGGACGCTGCCCTCATGTCAGAGTCGGATCAGTACTCTAACTGTCACTCAATCTGCAGCATACTCCTTACCTTACAACTAATGCTGACCCTATCCCTGGTACCGGGATCTGACACTTCACCTTCATCATTGTTGTGACCCTCACTTCACCTTAAACTTAAACTTATTCTTGCACTCACCCTCACATCAGAGGCGGATCCGAATTTTAACTGCAACCCTACTTCACCCGTACTCCTTATCAAACCCATAACCCTACCCTAGATCTGAACCTTGAATCAGATTATTCACCTTCATCGTTGCTACCCACTATGACACCCTTAATGGTGTGACTCGATCTCACACTCGCCCTCAATTTAGAATTGCACCCTAATTCTGTCCATAACCATATTATCTGCATAAACCTGCATAGACCTTTCCTTACAGAATACTCTAACCCTAGAACAGGTTCCTTTAACTGCATGCTCACCACCAGCATTGATGTCACCGATGCCATACCTTAATGATGAAGTCCAAACTGGCCTTCACCCACACGTCAGAGTAGGATCCTCTATCTAAACATAACCACATCCACGGCATAAACTAAAACAATTCCCTATCCCTAACCCTAGCACATACCTGTGGCCTGACCATCCATAATCTCCATGGATGTGACCCTTGCCTCATTGTAAGCCTGCGACTGAATTGGACAGTTGCCCTAACCTTGCAGAAGGACCCTCAGTCTAAACGTACCAATACCCTGCCCCTACGGCTTTCCAAAATCCTAACCCTAACCCTAGCCCTGGCTCGGGTCCTGACACCTCACCTTGACCATTGACGTCAACCATGCCTCACCATAAACCTGATCCACCATCTTGCACTCCCTTTCTCATCAGAACTAGAAGACAACTCTATCCATAAAGCCAATGTCTCTGCATACCAGAGAGAACAAAAAATTTTAACTCTAAAACTGGTGCCTGGACCTATACACAAAGCGTCATTATCACAAACACCCAGGGATCTCCTCAACACTGAAACGCAAATTCACACTCGCACTCACATCAGAGGTAGACCCTAACCCTAATAATTAACTTATCCTTTCTGCACAACAGCCCTAACCTCTATATTCAAAGCCTAGCCATGACTCTTGGACCTGCCCCTTCACCATAACCGTTGGCATCACCTGCGCTTCATCGTAATCCTAATCTTCAATCCCGAACGTGCCCTCCCATCGGAGAGAAACTCGAAATTTTTCCATAAACCTATCCTTCTTCTACACCTTACATAGCACAATAAACTTACTCTAGCCCTCGGCTTTTTACCTGATCCAAAACCAACAGCCTCAATGTCTGTCTTGCCGCACCATAAGCCTGAAGCTCAAGGTGGCCCTCGCCCTCACTTCAGGGTCAGATGCAAACTCTAAATGTTACTCCACATTCCTGTAAATCTTACTGAACACCTAACCCTAACCCTAGCGCGAAGCCTTGGACTAGATTCTTCACCTACAACATTGATGTCAACTAAGACACATCTTAACTCGGAGCCTGAATTTCACATTCTCAATCACAACAGAAGAGAACCCTTATTCTCTCGGTAACCGTCTCTTCCGCAGAGATTTTCTCTCACAGATAGCCCTAACCCTCTCCCAGGACCCTTTCACTGAACCGCTACCATCAGCATCGACGTCTGCCATTCGTGCCCACAACCCTGAAGCTCGTTCTGGCCACTGCCCTCTTGTCAGAGTCGGATCAGAACGCTAAATGTCACTCAATTTTCCGCAGACTCCTTACCTTACAACTAATGCCAACCCTATCCCTGGTGCCAGGATCTGACACTTCACCTTCATCATTGATTTCACACTCACTTCACCTTAAACCTTAAACTTATTCTTGCACAAAACCTCACATCAGAGGTGGATCCGAATTCTAACGGCAACCCTATCTCACCCGTACTCCTTATCGAACACATAACCCTAACCCTAGCTCTGACCCTTGAACCAGAATCTTCAACTTCACCGTTGCTATCAACTATGACTCCCTTAATCCTCTGACTCGACCTCACACTCACACTCAATTCAGAATTTTTCACAAATTCTGTCCATAACCATATTTTCTGCATAGACCTTTCCTTACAGAAAACCCTAACCCTAGCCCCGGATCCTTAACCTGAATGCTCACCGTCAGCATTGGTGTCACCGATGCCACATCTTGATGATGAAGTCCAAGCTGGCCTTCACCCACACGTCAGAGTAGGATGCTTAATCTAAACATAACCACATCCACCGCATAAACTTTAGACAATTGCCTAACCCTAACCCTAGCACATTCCTGTGACCTGAGCCTCCAAAATCATCATGGACGTCACACTTGCCTCACTGCGACTCAGTTGGACAGTTGCCCTAAACTTGGAGAAGGACCCTCAGTCTAAACGTACCAATTGCCTGCCCCTACAGCTTTCCAAAAACCTAACCCTAACACTACCCCTGGCTCGGGCTCCTGAGACCTCACCTTGAGCATTGACGTCATCCATGCCTCACCATAAACCTGATCCACCATCTTGCGCACCCTGTCACATCAGACTCAGAAGCTAACTCTATCCGTAAAGAGAATGTTTCTGTATACCAGAGAGAACACAGAATTTTAACCCTGAAACTGATGCCTGGACCTGTATACAGAGTGTCAGCATCGGAGACACCCAGGGATCTCCCAACACGGCAACACAATTTCACAGTCACAGTCACATCAGAGCTAGACCTTAAGTCTTATAATTAACTTATTCTTTCTGTACTAGAGCCCGAACCAGTAATTCTAAACCAAGCCATGACTCTTGGACATGCCCCTTAATCGTAACCATTGGCATCACTCACGCTTCATCGTAATCCTTTACCTCAATCCCGCACTTGCCCTCCCATCAGAGAGAAACCTGAAGCCTTTCCATAACCCTATCCTTCCTGTACACCTTACAGAACAAAACTAAACTTACTCTAGCCCTTGGGACTATACCTGAACCGACACCGTCAGCTTCAACGTCTGTCATGCCGCACCATAAGCCTGAATCTCAAGGTCGCCGTCACCCGCACGTCAGGGACAGATGCGAACTCTAAATGTAACTGCATAATCCTGTCAATCTTACTGAACACCTAACCCTAACCCTAGTGCCAAGCCCTGGACTAGATTTTTCACCCGCAGCAATGATGTCAACTACGACACATCTTAATTCGGAGCTTGAATCTCACACTCGCACTGACATCAGAAGAGAACCCTAATTCTTTCGGAAACCGTCTTTTCCGCACTGATTTTCTCTTACAGATAACCCTAAGCGTATCCCAGGCCCCTTTCACTGAACCGCCACCATCAGCATCGACGTCTGTCATTCCTCCCCATAATCCTGAAGCTCGTTCTGGACGCTGCCCTCATGTCAGAGTCGGATCAGTACTCTAACTGTCACTCAATCTGCAGCATACTCCTTACCTTACAACTAATGCTGACCCTATCCCTGGTACCGGGATCTGACACTTCACCTTCATCATTGTTGTGACCCTCACTTCACCTTAAACTTAAACTTATTCTTGCACTCACCCTCACATCAGAGGCGGATCCGAATTTTAACTGCAACCCTACTTCACCCGTACTCCTTATCAAACCCATAACCCTACCCTAGATCTGAACCTTGAATCAGATTATTCACCTTCATCGTTGCTACCCACTATGACACCCTTAATGGTGTGACTCGATCTCACACTCGCCCTCAATTTAGAATTGCACCCTAATTCTGTCCATAACCATATTATCTGCATAAACCTGCATAGACCTTTCCTTACAGAATACTCTAACCCTAGAACAGGTTCCTTTAACTGCATGCTCACCACCAGCATTGATGTCACCGATGCCATACCTTAATGATGAAGTCCAAACTGGCCTTCACCCACACGTCAGAGTAGGATCCTCTATCTAAACATAACCACATCCACGGCATAAACTAAAACAATTCCCTATCCCTAACCCTAGCACATACCTGTGGCCTGACCATCCATAATCTCCATGGATGTGACCCTTGCCTCATTGTAAGCCTGCGACTGAATTGGACAGTTGCCCTAACCTTGCAGAAGGACCCTCAGTCTAAACGTACCAATACCGTGCCCCTACGGCTTTCCAAAATCCTAACCCTAACCCTAGCCCTGGCTCGTGGTCCTGACACCTCACCTTGACCATTGACGTCAACCATGCCTCACCATAAACCTGATCCACCATCTTGCACTCCCTTTCTCATCAGAACTAGAAGCCAACTCTATCCATAAAGCCAATGTCTCTGCATACCAGAGAGAACAAAAAATTTTAACTCTAAAACTGGTGCCTGGACCTATACACAAAGCGTCATTATCACAAACACCCAGGGATCTCCTCAACACTGAAACGCAAATTCACACTCGCACTCACATCAGAGGTAGACCCTAACCCTAATAATTAACTTATCCTTTCTGCACAACAGCCCTAACCTCTATATTCAAAGCCTAGCCATGACTCTTGGACCTGCCCCTTCACCATAACCGTTGGCATCACCTGCGCTTCATCGTAATCCTAATCTTCAATCCCGAACGTGCCCTCCCATCGGAGAGAAACTCGAAATTTTTCCATAAACCTATCCTTCTTCTACACCTTACAGAGCACAATAAACTTACTCTAGCCCTCGGCATTTTACCTGATCCAAAACCAACAGCCTCAATGTCTGTCTTGCCGCACCATAAGCCTGAAGCTAAAGGTGGCCCTCGCCCTCACTTCAGGGTCAGATGCAAACTCTAAATGTTACTCCACATTCCTGTAAATCTTACTGAACACCTAACCCTAACCCTAGCGCGAAGCCTTGGACTAGATTCTTCACCTACAACATTGATGTCAACTAAGACACATCTTAACTCGGAGCCTGAATTTCACATTCTCAATCACAACAGAAGAGAACCCTTATTCTCTCGGTAACCGTCTCTTCCGCAGAGATTTTCTCTCACAGATAGCCCTAACCCTCTCCCAGAACCCTTTCACTGAACCGCTACCATCAGCATCGACGTCTGCCATTCGTGCCCACAACCCTGAAGCTCGTTCTGGCCACTGCCCTCTTGTCAGAGTCGGATCAGAACGCTAAATGTCACTCAATTTTCCGCAGACTCCTTACCTTACAACTAATGCCAACCCTATCCCTGGTGCCAGGATCTGACACTTCACCTTCATCATTGATGTCACACTCACTTCACCTAAAACCTTAAACTCATTCTTGCACAAAACCTCACATCAGAGGTGGATCCGAATTCTAACGGCAACCCTATCTCACCCGTACTCCTTATCGAACACATAACCCTAACCCTAGATCTGACCCTTGAACCAGAATCTTCACCTTCACCGTTGCTATCAACTATGACTCCATTAATCCTCTGACTCGACCTCACACTCACTCTCAATTCAGAATTTTTCGCAAATTCTGTCCATAACCATATTTTCTGCATAGACCTTTCCTTACAGAAAACCCTAACCCTAGCCCCGGATCCTTAACCTGAATGCTCACCGTCAGCATTGGTGTCACCGATGCCACATCTTGATGATGAAGTCCAAGCTGGCCTTCACCCACACGTCAGAGTAGGATGCTTAATCTAAACATAACCACATCCACCGCATAAACTTTAGACAATTGCCTAACCCTAACCCTAGCACATTCCTGTGACCTGAGCCTCCAAAATCATCATGGACGTCACCCTTGCCTCACAGCGACTCAATTGGACAGTTCCCCTAAACTTGGAGAAGGACCCTCAGTCTAAACGTACCAATTGCCTGCCCCTACAGCTTTCCAAAAACCTAACCCTAACACTACCCATGGCTCGGGGTCCTGACACCTCACCTTGACCATTGACGTCATCCGTGCCTCACCATAAACCTGATCCACCATCTTGCGCACCCTGTCACATCAGACTCAGAAGCTAACTCTATCCGTAAAGAGAATGTTTCTGTATACCAGAGAGAACACAGAATTTTAACCCTGAAACTGATGCCTGGACCTGTATACAGAGTGTCAGCATCGGAGACACCCAGGGATCTCCCAACACGGCAACACAATTTCACAGTCACAGTCACATCAGAGCTAGACCTTAAGTCTTATAATTAACTTATTCTTTCTGTACTAGAGCCCGAACCAGTAATTCTAACCCAATCCATGACTCTTGGACATGCCCCTTAATCGTAACCATTGGCATCACTCACGCTTCATCGTAATCCTTTACCTCAATCCCGCACTTGCCCTCCCATCAGAGAGAAACCTGAAGCCTTTCCATAACCCTATCCTTCCTGTACACCTTACAGAACAAAACTAAACTTACTCTAGCCCTTGGGACTATACCTGAACCGACACCGTCAGCTTCAACGTCTGTCATGCCGCACCATAAGCCTGAATCTCAAGGTCGCCGTCACCCGCACGTCAGGGACAGATGCGAACTCTAAATGTAACTGCATAATCCTGCCAATCTTACTGAACACCTAACCCTAACCCTAGTGCCAAGCCCTGGACTAGATTTTTCACCCGCAGCAATGATGTCAACTACGACACATCTTAATTCGGAGCTTGAATCTCACACTCGCACTGACATCAGAAGAGAACCCTAATTCTTTCGGAAACCGTCTTTTCCGCACTGATTTTCTCTTACAGATAACCCTAAGCGTATCCCAGGCCCCTTTCACTGAACCGCCACCATCAGCATCGACGTCTGTCATTCCTCCCTCTAATCCTGAAGCTCGTTCTGGAAGCTGCCCTCATGTCAGAGTCGGATCAGTACTCTAACTGTCACTCAATCTGCAGCATACTCCTTACCTTACAACTAATGCTGACCCTATCCCTGGTACCGGGATCTGACACTTCACCTTCATCATTGTTGTGACCCTCACTTCACCTTAAACTTAAACTTATTCTTGCACCCACCCTCACATCAGAGGCGGATCCGAATTCTAACTGCAACCCTACTTCACCCGTACTCCTTATCAAACCCATAACCCTAGCCTAGATCTGAACCTTGAATCAGATTATTCACCTTCATCGTTGCTACCCACTATGACACCCTTAATGGTGTGACTCGATCTCACACTCGCCCTCAATTTAGAATTGCACCCTAATTCTGTCCATAACCATATTATCTGCATAAACCTGCATAGACCTTTCCTTACAGAAAACTCTAACCCTAGAACAGGTTCCTTTACCTGGATGCTCACCACCAGCATTGATGTCACCGATGCCATACCTTAATGATGAAGTCCAAACTGGCCTTCACCCACACGTCAGAGTAGGATCCTCTATCTAAACATAACCACATCCACGGCATAAACTAAAACAATTCCCTATCCCTAACCCTAGCACATACCTGTGGCCTGACCATCCATAATCTCCATGGATGTGACCCTTGCCTCATTGTAAGCCTGCGACTGAATTGGACAGTTGCCCTAACCTTGCAGAAGGACCCTCAGTCTAAACGTACCAATACCCTGCCCCTACGGCTTTCCAAAATCCTAACCCTAACCCTAGCCCTGGCTCGTGGTCCTGACACCTCACCTTGACCATTGACGTCAACCATGCCTCACCATAAACCTGATCCACCATCTTGCACTCCCTTTCTCATCAGAACTAGAAGCCAACTCTATCCATAAAGCCAATGTCTCTGCATACCAGAGAGAACAAAAAATTTTAACTCTAAAACTGGTGCCTGGACCTATACACAAAGCGTCATTATCACAAACACCCAGGGATCTCCTCAACACGGAAACGCAAATTCACACTCGCACTCACATCAGAGGTAGACCCTAACCCTAATAATTAACTTATCCTTTCTGCACAACAGCCCTAACCTCTATATTCAAAGCCTAGCCATGACTCTTGGAAGTGCCCCTTCACCATAACCGTTGGCATCACCTGCGCTTCATCGTAATCCTAATCTTCAATCCCGAACGTGCCCTCCCATCGGAGAGAAACTCGAAATTTTTCCATAAACCTATCCTTCTTCTACACCTTACAGAGCACAATTAACTTACTCTAGCCCTCGGCATTTTACCTGATCCAAAACCAACAGCCTCAATGTCTGTCTTGCCGCACCATAAGAGTGAAGCTCAAGGTGGCCCTCGCCCTCACTTCAGGGTCAGATGCAAACTCTAAATGTTACTCCACATTCCTGTAAATCTTACTGAAGTCCTAACCCTAACCCTAGCACGAAGCCTTGGACTAGATTCTTCACCTACAACATTGATGTCAACTAAGACACATCTTAACTCGGAGCCTGAATTTCACATTCTCAATCACAACAGAAGAGAACCCTTTTTCTCTCGGTAACCGTCCCTTCTGCAGAGATTTTCTCTCACAGATAGCCCTAACCCTCTCCCAGGACCCTTTCACTGAACCGCTACCATCAGCATCGACGTCTGCCATTCGTGCCCACAACCCTGAAGCTCGTTCTGGCCACTGCCCTCTTGTCAGAGTCGGATCAGAACGCTAAATGTCACTCAATTTTCCGCAGACTCCTTACGTTACAACTAATGCCAACCCTATCCCTGGTGCCAGGATCTGACACTTCACCTTCATCATTGATGTCACACTCACTTCACCTTAAACCTTAAACGTATTCTTGCACAAAACCTCACATCAGAGTTGGATCCGAATTCTAACGGCCACCCTATCTCACCCGTACTCCTTATCGAACACATAACCCTAACCCTAGATCTGACCCTTGAACCAGAATCTTCACCTTCACCGTTGCTATCAACTATGACTCCCTTAATCCTCTGACTCGACCTCACACTCACACTCAATTCAGAATTTTTCGCAAATTCTGTCCATAACCATATTTTCTGCATAGACCTTTCCTTACAGAAAACCCTATCCCTAGCCCCGGATCCTTAACCTGAATGCTCACCGTCAGCATTGGTGTCACCGATGCCACATCTTGATGATGAAGTCCAAGCTGGCCTTCACCCACACGTCAGAGTAGGATGCTTAATCTAAACATAACCACATCCACCGCATAAACTTTAGACAATTGCCTAACCCTAACCCTAGCACATTCCTGTGACCTGAGCCTCCAAAATCATCATGGACGTCACCCTTGCCTCACTGCGACTCAATTGGACAGTTGCCCTAAACTTGGAGATGGACCCTCAGTCTAAACGTACCAATTGCCTGCCCCTACAGCTTTCCAAAAACCTAACCCTAACACTACCCCTGGCTCGGGGTCCTGACACCTCACCTTGACCATTGACGTCATCCGTGCCTCACCATAAACCTGATCCACCATCTTGCGCGCCCTGTCACATCAGACTCAGAAGCTAACTCTATCCGTAAAGAGAATGTTTCTGTATACCAGAGAGAACACAGAATTTTAACCCTGAAACTGATGCCTGGACCTGTATACAGAGTGTCAGCATCGGAGACACCCAGGGATCTCCCAACACGGCAACACAATTTCACAGTCACAGTCACATCAGAGCTAGACCTTAAGTCTTATAATTAACTTATTCTTTCTGTACTAGAGCCCGAACCAGTAATTCTAACCCTAGCCATGACTCTTGGACATGCCCCTTAATCGTAACCATTGGCATCACTCACGCGTCATCGTAATCCTTTACCTCAATCCCGCACTTGCCCTCCCATCAGAGAGAAACCTGAAGTCTTTCCATAACCCTATCCTTCCTGTACACCTTACAGAACAAAACTAAACTTACTCTAGCCCTTGGGACTATACCTGAACCGACACCGTCAGCTTCAACGTCTGTCATGCCGCACCATAAGCCTGAATCTCAACGTCGCCGTCACCCGCACGTCAGGGAGAGATGCGAACTCTAAATGTAACTGCATAATCCTGTCAATCTTACTGAACACCTAACCCTAACCCTAGTGCCAAGCCCTGGACTAGATTTTTCACCCGCAGCAATGATGTCAACTACGACACATCTTAATTCGGAGCTTGAATCTCACACTCGCACTGACATCAGAAGAGAACCCTAATTCTTTCGGAAACCGTCTTTTCCGCACTGATTTTCTCTTACAGATAACCCTAAGCGTATCCCAGGCCCCTTTCACTGAACCGCCACCATCAGCATCGACGTCTGTCATTCCTCCCCATAATCCTGAAGCTCGTTCTGGACGCTGCCCTCATGTCAGAGTCGGATCAGTACTCTAACTGTCACTCAATCTGCAGCATACTCCTTACCTTACAACTAATGCTGACCCTATCCCTGGTACCGGGATCTGACACTACACCTTCATCATTGTTGTGACCCTCACTTCACCTGAAACTTAAACTTATTCTTGCACTCACCCTCACATCAGAGGCGCATCCGAATTCTAACTGCAACCCTACTTCACCCGTACTCCTTATCAAACCCATAACCCTACCCTAGATCTGAACCTTGAATCAGATTATTCACCTTCATCGTTGCTACCCACTATGACACCCTTAATGGTGTGACTCGATCTCACACTCGCCCTCAATTTAGAATTGCACCCTAATTCTGTCCATAACCATATTATCTGCATAAACCTGCATAGACCTTTCCTTACAGAAAACTCTAACCCTGGAACAGGTTCCTTTACCTGCATGCTCACCACCAGCATTGATGTCACCGATGCCATACCTTAATGATGAAGTCCAAACTGGCCTTCACCCACACGTCAGAGTAGGATCCTCTATCTAAACATAACCACATCCACGGCATAAACTAAAACAATTCCCTATCCCTAACCCTAGCACATACCTGTGGCCTGACCATCCATAATCTCCATGGATGTGACCCTTGCCTCATTGTAAGCCTGCGACTGAATTGGACAGTTGCCCTAACCTTGTAGAAGGTCCCTCAGTCTAAACGTACCAATACCCTGCCCCTACGGCTTTCCAAAATCCTAACCCTAACCCTAGCCCTGGCTCGTGGTCCTGACACCTCACCTTGACCATTGACGTCAACCATGCCTCACCATAAACCTGATCCACCATCTTGCACTCCCTTTCTCATCAGAACTAGAAGCCAACTCTATCCATAAAGCCACTGTCTCTGCATACCATAGAGAACAAAAAATTTTAACTCTAAAACTGTTGCCTGGACCTATAAACAAAGCGTCATTATCACAAACACCCAGGGATCTCCTCAACACTGAAAAGCAAATTCACACTCGCACTCACATCAGAGGTAGACCCTAACCCTAATAATTAACTTATCCTTTCTGCACAACAGCCCTAACCTCTATATTCAAAGCCTAGCCATGACTCTTGGACCTGCCCCTTCACCATAACCGTTGGCATCACCTGCGCTTCATCGTAATCCTAATCTTCAATCCCGAACGTGCCCTCCCATCGGAGAGAAACTCGAAATTTTTCCATAAACCTATCCTTCTTCTACACCTTACAGAGCACAATAAACTTACTCTAGCCCTCGGCATTTTACCTGATCCAAAACCAACAGCCTCAATGTCTGTCTTGCCGCACCATAAGAGTGAAGCTCAAGGTGGCCCTCGCCCTCACTACAGGGTCAGATGCAAACTCTAAATGTTACTCCACATTCCTGTAAATCTTACTGAACTCCTAACCCTAACCCTAGCACGAAGCCTTGGACTAGATTCTTCACCTACAACATTGATGTCAACTAAGACACATCTTAACTCGGAGCCTGAATTTCACATTCTCAATCACAACAGAAGAGAACCCTTTTTCTCTCGGTAACCGTCTCTTCTGCAGAGATTTTCTCTCACAGATAGCCCTAACCCTCTCCCAGGACCCTTTCACTGAACCGCTACCATCAGCATCGACGTCTGCCATTCGTGCCCACAACCCTGAAGCTCGTTCTGGCCACTGCCCTCTTGTCAGAGTCGGATCAGAACGCTAAATGTCACTCAATTTTCCGCAGACTCCTTACGTTACAACTAATGCCAACCCTATCCCTGGTGCCAGGATCTGACACTTCACCTTCATCATTGATGTCACACTCACTTCACCTTAAACCTTAAACTTATTCTTGCACAAAACCTCACATCAGAGGTGGATCCGAATTCTAACGGCCACCCTATCTCACCCGTACTCCTTATCGAACACATAACCCTAACCCTAGATCTGACCCTTGAACCAGAATCTTCACCTTCACCGTTGCTATCAACTATGACTCCCTTAATCCTCTGACTCGACCTCACACTCACACTCAATTCAGAATTTTTCGCAAATTCTGTCCATAACCATATTTTCTGCATAGACCTTTCCTTACAGAAAACCCTATCCCTAGCCCCGGATCCTTAACCTGAATGCTCACCGTCAGCATTGGTGTCACCGATGCCACATCTTGATGATGAAGTCCAAGCTGGCCTTCACCCACACGTCAGAGTAGGATGCTTAATCTAAACATAACCACATCCACCGCATAAACTTTAGACAATTGCCTAACCCTAACCCTAGCACATTCCTGTGACCTGAGCCTCCAAAATCATCATGGACGTCACCCTTGCCTCACTGCGACTCAATTGGACAGTTGCCCTAAACTTGGAGAAGGATCCTCAGTCTAAACGTACCAATTGCCTGCCCCTACAGCTTTCCAAAAACCTAACCCTAACACTAACCCTGGCTCGGGGTCCTGACACCTCACCTTGACCATTGACGTCATCCGTGCCTCACCATAAACCTGATCCACCATCTTGCGCACCCTGTCACATCAGACTCAGAAGCTAACTCTATCCGTAAAGAGAATGTTTCTGTATACCAGAGAGAACACAGAATTTTAACCCTGAAACTGATGCCTGGACCTGTATACAGAGTGTCAGCATCGGAGACACCCAGGGATCTCCCAACACGGCAACACAATTTCACAGTCACACTCACATCAGAGCTAGACCTTAAGTCTTATAATTAACTTATTCTTTCTGTACTAGAGCCCGAACCAGTAATTCTAACCCTAGCCATGACTCTTGGACATGCCCCTTAATCGTAACCATTGGCATCACTCACGCTTCATCGTAATCCTTTACCTCAATCCCGCACTTGCCCTCCCATCAGAGAGAAACCTGAAGCCTTTCCATAACCCTATCCTTCCTGTACACCTTACAGAACAAAACTAAACTTACTCTAGCCCTTGGGACTATACCTGAACCGACACCGTCAGCTTCAACGTCTGTCATGCCGCACCATAAGCCTGAATCTCAAGGTCGCCGTCACCCGCACGTCAGGGACAGATGCGAACTCTAAATGTAACTGCATAATCCTGTCAATCTTACTGAACACCTAACCCTAACCCTAGTGCCAAGCCCTGGACTAGATTTTTCACCCGCAGCAATGATGTCAACTACGACACATCTTAATTCGGAGCTTGAATCTCACACTCGCACTGACATCAGAAGAGAACCCTAATTCTTTCGGAAACCGTCTTTTCCGCACTGATTTTCTCTTACAGATAACCCTAAGCGTATCCCAGGCCCCTTTCACTGAACCGCCACCATCAGCATCGACGTCTGTCATTCCTCCCCATAATCCTGAAGCTCGTTCTGGACGCTGCCCTCATGTCAGAGTCGGATCAGTACTCTAACTGTCACTCAATCTGCAGCACTCTCCTTACCTTACAACTAATGCTGACCCTATCCCTGGTACCGGGATCTGACACTTCACCTTCATCATTGTTGTGACCCTCACTTCACCTTAAACTTAAACTTATTCTTGCACCCACCCTCACATCAGAGGCGGATCCGAATTCTAACTGCAACCCTACTTCACCCGTACTCCTTATCAAACCCATAACCCTAGCCTAGATCTGAACCTTGAATCAGATTATTCACCTTCATCGTTGCTACCCACTATGACACCCTTAATGGTGTGACTCGATCTCACACTCGCCCTCAATTTAGAATTGCACCCTAATTCTGTCCATAACCATATTATCTGCATAAACCTGCATAGACCTTTCCTTACAGAAAACTCTAACCCTAGAACAGGTTCCTTTACCTGCATGCTCACCACCAGCATTGATGTCACCGATGCCATACCTTAATGATGAAGTCCAAACTGGCCTTCACCCACACGTCAGAGTAGGATCCTCTATCTAAACATAACCACATCCACGGCATAAACTTAAACAATTCCCTATCCCTAACCCTAGCACATACCTGTGGCCTGACCATCCATAATCTCCATGGATGTGACCCTTGCCTCATTGTAAGCCTGCGACTGAATTGGACAGTTGCCCTAACCTTGCAGAAGGACCCTCAGTCTAAACGTACCAATACCCTGCCCCTACGGCTTTCCAAAATCCTAACCCTAACCCTAGCCCTGGCTCGTGGTCCTGACACCTCACCTTGACCATTGACGTCAACCATGCCTCACCATAAACCTGATCCACCATCTTGCACTCCCTTTCTCATCAGAACTAGAAGCCAACTCTATCCATAAAGCCAATGTCTCTGCATACCAGAGAGAACAAAAAATTTTAACTCTAAAACTGGTGCCTGGACCTATACACAAAGCGTCATTATCACAAACACCCAGGGATCTCCTCAACACGGAAACGCAAATTCACACTCGCACTCACATCAGAGGTAGACCCTAACCCTAATAATTAACTTATCCTTTCTGCACAACAGCCCTAACCTCTATATTCAAAGCCTAGCCATGACTCTTGGACCTGCCCCTTCACCATAACCGTTGGCATCACCTGCGCTTCATCGTAATCCTAATCTTCAATCCCGAACGTGCCCTCCCATCGGAGAGAAACTCGAAATTTTTCCATAAACCTATCCTTCTTCTACACCTTACAGAGCACAATAAACTTACTCTAGCCCTCGGCATTTTACCTGATCCAAAACCAACAGCCTCAATGTCTGTCTTGCCGCACCATAAGAGTGAAGCTCAAGGTGGCCCTCGCCCTCACTACAGGGTCAGATGCAAACTCTAAATGTTACTCCACATTCCTGTAAATCTTACTGAACTCCTAACCCTAACCCTAGCACGAAGCCTTGGACTAGATTCTTCACCTACAACATTGATGTCAACTAAGACACATCTTAACTCGGAGCCTGAATTTCACATTCTCAATCACAACAGAAGAGAACCCTTTTTCTCTCGGTAACCGTCTCTTCTGCAGAGATTTTCTCTCACAGATAGCCCTAACCCTCTCCCAGGACCCTTTCACTGAACCGCTGCCATCAGCATCGACGTCTGCCATTCGTGCCCACAACCCTGAAGCTCGTTCTGGCCACTGCCCTCTTGTCAGAGTCGGATCAGAACGCTAAATGTCACTCAATTTTCCGCAGACTCCTTACGTTACAACTAATGCCAACCCTACCCTGGTGCCAGGATCTGACACTTCACCTTCATCATTGATTTCACACTCACTTCACCTTAAACCTTAAACTTATTCTTGCACAAAACCTCACATCAGAGGTGGATCCGAATTCTAACGGCCACCCTATCTCACCCGTACTCCTTATCGAACACATAACCCTAACCCTAGATCTGACCCTTGAACCAGAATCTTCACCTTCACCGTTGCTATCAACTATGACTCCCTTAATCCTCTGACTCGACCTCACACTCACACTCAATTCAGAATTTTTCGCAAATTCTGTCCATAACCATATTTTCTGCATAGACCTTTCCTTACAGAAAACCCTATCCCTAGCCCCGGATCCTTAACCTGAATGCTCACCGTCAGCATTGGTGTCACCGATGCCACATCTTGATGATGAAGTCCAAGCTGGCCTTCACCCACACGTCAGAGTAGGATGCTTAATCTAAACATAACCACATCCACCGCATAAACTTTAGACAATTGCCTAACCCTAACCCTAGCACATTCCTGTGACCTGAGCCTCCAAAATCATCATGGACGTCACCCTTGCCTCACTGCGACTCAATTGGACAGTTGCCCTAAACTTGGAGAAGGATCCTCAGTCTAAACGTACCAATTGCCTGCCCCTACAGCTTTCCAAAAACCTAACCCTAACACTAACCCTGGCTCGGGGTCCTGACACCTCACCTTGACCATTGACGTCATCCGTGCCTCACCATAAACCTGATCCACCATCATGCGCACCCTGTCACATCAGACTCAGAAGCTAACTCTATCCGTAAAGAGAATGTTTCTGTATACCAGAGAGAACACAGAATTTTAACCCTGAAACTGATGCCTGGACCTGTATACAGAGTGTCAGCATCGGAGACACCCAGGGATCTCCCAACACGGCAACACAATTTCACAGTCACACTCACATCAGAGCTAGACCTTAAGTCTTATAATTAACTTATTCTTTCTGTACTAGATCCCGAACCAGTAATTCTAACCCTAGCCATGACTCTTGGACATGCCCCTTAATCGTAACCATTGGCATCACTCACGCTTCATCGTAATCCTTTACCTCAATCCCGCACTTGCCCTCCCATCAGAGAGAAACCTGAAGCCTTTCCATAACCCTATCCTTCCTGTACACCTTACAGAACAAAACTAAACTTACTCTAGCCCTTGGGACTATACCTGAACCGACACCGTCAGCTTCAACGTCTGTCATGCCGCACCATAAGCCTGAATCTCAAGGTCGCCGTCACCCGCACGTCAGGGACAGATGCGAACTCTAAATGTAACTGCATAATCCTGTCAATCTTACTGAACACCTAACCCTAACCCTAGTGCCAAGCCCTGGACTAGATTTTTCACCCGCAGCAATGATGTCAACTACGACACATCTTAATTCGGAGCTTGAATCTCACACTCGCACTGACATCAGAAGAGAACCCTAATTCTTTCGGAAACCGTCTTTTCCGCACTGATTTTCTCTTACAGATAACCCTAAGCGTATCCCAGGCCCCTTTCACTGAACCGCCACCATCAGCATCGACGTCTGTCATTCCTCCCCATAATCCTGAAGCTCGTTCTGGACGCTGCCCTCATGTCAGAGTCGGATCAGTACTCTAACTGTCACTCAATCTGCAGCATACTCCTTACCTTACAACTAATGCTGACCCTATCCCTGGTACCGGGATCTGACACTTCACCTTCATCATTGTTGTGACCCTCACTTCACCTTAAACTTAAACTTATTCTTGCACCCACCCTCACATCAGAGGCGGATCCGAATTCTAACTGCAACCCTACTTCACCCGTACTCCTTATCAAACCCATAACCCTAGCCTAGATCTGAACCTTGAATCAGATTATTCACCTTCATCGTTGCTACCCACTATGACACCCTTAATGGTGTGACTCGATCTCACACTCGCCCTCAATTTAGAATTGCACCCTAATTTTGTCCATAACCATATTATCTGCATAAACCTGCATAGACCTTTCCTTACAGAAAACTCTAACCCTAGAACAGGTTCCTTTACCTGCATGCTCACCACCAGCATTGATGTCACCGATGCCATACCTTAATGATGAAGTCCAAACTGGCCTTCACCCACACGTCAGAGTAGGATCCTCTATCTAAACATAACCACATCCACGGCATAAACTTAAACAATTCCCTATCCCTAACCCTAGCACATACCTGTGGCCTGACCATCCATAATCTCCATGGATGTGACCCTTGCCTCATTGTAAGCCTGCGACTGAATTGGACAGTTGCCCTAACCTTGCAGAAGGACCCTCAGTCTAAACGTACCAATACCCTGCCCCTACGGCTTTCCAAAATCCTAACCCTAACCCTAGCCCTGGCTCGTGGTCCTGACACCTCACCTTGACCATTGACGTCAACCATGCCTCACCATAAACCTGATCCACCATCTTGCACTCCCTTTCTCATCAGAACTAGAAGCCAACTCTATCCATAAAGCCAATGTCTCTGCATACCAGAGAGAACAAAAAATTTTAACTCTAAAACTGGTGCCTGGACCTATACACAAAGCGTCATTATCACAAACACCCAGGGATCTCCTCAACACGGAAACGCAAATTCACACTCGCACTCACATCAGAGGTAGACCCTAACCCTAATAATTAACTTATCCTTTCTGCACAACAGCCCTAACCTCTATATTCAAAGCCTAGCCATGACTCTTGGACCTGCCCCTTCACCATAACCGTTGGCATCACCTGCGCTTCATCGTAATCCTAATCTTCAATCCCGAACGTGCCCTCCCATCGGAGAGAAACTCGAAATTTTTCCATAAACCTATCCTTCTTCTACACCTTACAGAGCACAATAAACTTACTCTAGCCCTCGGCATTTTACCTGATCCAAAACCAACAGCCTCAATGTCTGTCTTGCCGCACCATAAGAGTGAAGCTCAAGGTGGCCCTCGCCCTCACTTCAGTGTCAGATGCAAACTCTAAATGTTACTCCACATTCCTGTAAATCTTACTGAACTCCTAACCCTAACCCTAGCACGAAGCCTTGGACTAGATTCTTCACCTACAACATTGATGTCAACTAAGACACATCTTAACTCCGAGCCTGAATTTCACATTCTCAATCACAACAGAAGAGAACCCTTTTTCTCTCGGTAACCGTCTCTTCTGCAGAGATTTTCTCTCACAGATAGCCCTAACCCTCTCCCAGGACCCTTTCACTGAACCGCTGCCATCAGCATCGACGTCTGCCATTCGTGCCCACAACCCTGAAGCTCGTTCTGGCCACTGCCCTCTTGTCAGAGTCGGATCAGAACGCTAAATGTCACTCAATTTTCCGCAGACTCCTTACGTTACAACTAATGCCAACCCTATCCCTGGTGCCAGGATCTGACACTTCACCTTCATCATTGATGTCACACTCACTTCACCTTAAACCTTAAACTTATTCTTGCACAAAACCTCACATCAGAGGTGGATCCGAATTCTAACGGCCACCCTATCTCACCCGTACTCCTTATCGAACACATAACCCTAACCCTAGATCTGACCCTTGAACCAGAATCTTCACCTTCACCGTTGCTATCAACTATGACTCCCTTAATCCTCTGACTCGACCTCACACTCACACTCAATACAGAATTTTTCCCAAATTCTGTCCATAACCATATTTTCTGCATAGACCTTTCCTTACAGAAAACCCTATCCCTAGCCCCGGATCCTTAACCTGAATGCTCACCGTCAGCATTGGTGTCACCGATGCCACATCTTGATGATGAAGTCCAAGCTGGCCTTCACCCACACGTCAGAGTAGGATGCTTAATCTAAACATAACCACATCCACCGCATAAACTTTAGACAATTGCCTAACCCTAACCCTAGCACATTCCTGTGACCTGAGCCTCCAAAATCATCATGGACGTCACCCTTGCCTCACTGCGACTCAATTGGACAGTTGCCCTAAACTTGGAGAAGGACCCTCAGTCTAAACGTACCAATTGCCTGCCCCTACAGCTTTCCAAAAACCTAACCCTAACACTACCCCTGGCTCGGGGTCCTGACACCTCACCTTGACCATTGACGTCATCCGTGCCTCACCATAAACCTGATCCACCATCTTGCGCACCCTGTCACATCAGACTCAGAAGCTAACTCTATCCGTAAAGAGAATGTTTCTGTATACCAGAGAGAACACAGAATTTTAACCCTGAAACTGATGCCTGGACCTGTATACAGAGTGTCAGCATCGGAGACACCCAGGGATCTCCCAACACGGCAACACATTTTCACAGTCACACTCACATCAGAGCTAGACCTTAAGTCTTATAATTAACTTATTCTTTCTGTACTAGAGCCCGAACCAGTAATTCTAACCCTAGCCATGACTCTTGGACATGCCCCTTAATCGTAACCATTGGCATCACTCACGCTTCATCGTAATCCTTTACCTCAATCCCGCACTTGCCCTCCCATCAGAGAGAAACCTGAAGCCTTTCCATAACCCTATCCTTCCTGTACACCTTACAGAACAAAACTAAACTTACTCTAGCCCTTGGGACTATACCTGAACCGACACCGTCAGCTTCAACGTCTGTCATGCCGCACCATAAGCCTGAATCTCAAGGTCGCCGTCACCCGCACGTCAGGGAAAGATGCGAACTCTAAATGTAACTGCATAATCCTGTCAATCTTACTGAACACCTAACCCTAACCCTAGTGCCAAGCCCTGGACTAGATTTTTCACCCGCAGCAATGATGTCAACTACGACACATCTTAATTCGGAGCTTGAATCTCACACTCGCACTGACATCAGAAGAGAACCCTAATTCTTTCAGAAACCGTCTTTTCCGCACTGATTTTCTCTTACAGATAACCCTAAGCGTATCCCAGGCCCCTTTCACTGAACCGCCACCATCAGCATCGACGTCTGTCATTCCTCCCCATAATCCTGAAGCTCGTTCTGGACGCTGCCCTCATGTCAGAGTCGGATCAGTACTCTAACTGTCACTCAATCTGCAGCATACTCCTTACCTTACAACTAATGCTGACCCTATCCCTGGTACCGGGATCTGACACTTCACCTTCATCATTGTTGTGACCCTCACTTCACCTTAAACTTAAACTTATTCTTGCACCCACCCTCACATCAGAGGCGGATCCGAATTCTAACTGCAACCCTACTTCACCCATACTCCTTATCAAACCCATAACCCTAGCCTAGATCTGAACCTTGAATCAGATTATTCACCTTCATCGTTGCTACCCACTATGACACCCTTAATGGTGTGACTCGATCTCACACTCGCCCTCAATTTAGAATTGCACCCTAATTCTGTCCATAACCATATTATCTGCATAAACCTGCATAGACCTTTCCTTACAGAAAACTCTAACCCTAGAAAAGGTTCCTTTACCTGCATGCTCACCACCAGCATTGATGTCACCGATGCCATACCTTAATGATGAAGTCCAAACTGGCCTTCACCCACACGTCAGAGTAGGATCCTCTATCTAAACATAACCACATCCACGGCATAAACTAAAACAATTCCCTATCCCTAACCCTAGCACATACCTGTGGCCTGACCATACATAATCTCCTTGGATGTGACCCTTGCCTCATTGTAAGCCTGCGACTGAATTGGACAGTTGCCCTAACCTTGCAGAAGGACCCTCAGTCTAAACGTACCAATACCCTGCCCCTACGGCTTTCCAAAATCCTAACCCTAACCCTAGCCCTGGCTCGTGGTCCTGACACCTCACCTTGACCATTGACGTCAACCATGCCTCACCATAAACCTGATCCACCATCTTGCACTCCCTTTCTCATCAGAACTAGAAGCCAACTCTATCCATAAAGCCAATGTCTCTGCATACCAGAGAGAACAAAAAATTTTAACTCTAAAACTGGTGCCTGGACCTATACACAAAGCGTCATTATCACAAACACCCAGGGATCTCCTCAACACGGAAACGCAAATTCACACTCGCACTCACATCAGAGGTAGACCCTAACCCTAATAATTAACTTATCCTTTCTGCACAACAGCCCTAACCTCTATATTCAAAGCCTAGCCATGACTCTTGGACCTGCCCCTTCACCATAACCGTTGGCATCACCTGCGCTTCATCGTAATCCTAATCTTCAATCCCGAACGTGCCCTCCCATCGGAGAGAAACTCGAAATTTTTCCATAAACCTATCCTTCTTCTACACCTTACAGAGCACAATAAACTTACTGTAGCCCTCGGCATTTTACCTGATCCAAAACCAACAGCCTCAATGTCTGTCTTGCCGCACCATAAGCCTGAAGCTCAAGGTGGCCCTCGCCCTCACTTCAGGGTCAGATGCAAACTCTAAATGTTACTCCACATTCCTGTAAATCTTACTGAACACCTAACCCTAACCCTAGCGCGAAGCCTTGGACTAGATTCTTCACCTACAACATTGATGTCAACTAAGACACATCTTAACTCGGAGCCTGAATTTCACATTCTCAATCACAACAGAAGAGAACCCTTATTCTCTCGGTAACCGTCTCTTCCGCAGAGATTTTCTCTCACAGATAGCCCTAACCCTCTCCCAGGACCCTTTCACTGAACCGCTACCATCAGCATCGACGTCTGTCATTTGTTCCCACAACCCTGAAGCTCGTTCTGGCCACTGCCCTCTTGTCAGAGTCGGATCAGAACGCTAAATGTCACTCAATTTTCCGCAGACTCCTTACGTTACAACTAATGCCAACCCTATCCCTGGTGCCAGGATCTGACACTTCACCTTCATCATTGATGTCACACTCACTTCACCTTAAACCTTAAACTTATTCTTGCACAAAACCTCACATCAGAGGTGGATCCGAATTCTAACTGCAACCCTATCTCACCCGTACTCCTTATCGAACACATAACCCTAACCCTAGATCTGACCCTTGAACCAGAATCTTCAACTTCACCGTTGCTATCAACTATGACTCCCTTAATCCTCTGACTCGATCTCACACTCACACTCAATTCAGAATTTTTCGCAAATTCTGTCCATAACCATATTTTCTGCATAGACCTTTCCTTACAGAAAACCCTAACCCTAGCCCCGGATCCTTAACCTGAATGCTCACCGTCAGCATTGGTGTCACCGATGCCACATCTTGATGATGAAGTCGAAGCTGGCCTTCACCCACACGTCAGAGTAGGATGCTTGATCTAAACATAACCACATCCACCGCATAAACTTTAGACAATTGCCTAACCCTAACCCTAGCACATTCCTGTGACCTGAGCCTCCAAAATCATCATGGACGTCACCCTTGCCTCACTGCGACTCAATTGGACAGTTGCCCTAAACTTGGAGAAGGACCCTCAGTCTAAGCGTACCAATTGCCTGCCCCTACAGCTTTCCAAAAACCTAACCCTAACACTACCCCTGGCTCGGGCTCCTGAGACCTCACCTTGACCATTGACGTCATCCGTGCCTCACCATAAACCTGATCCACCATCTTGCGCACCCTGTCACATCAGACTCAGAAGCTAACTCTATCCGTAAAGAGAATGTTTCTGTATACCAGAGAGAACACAGAATTTTAACCCTGAAACTGATGCCTGGACCTGTATACAGAGTGTCAGCATCGGAGACACCCAGGGATCTCCCAACACGGAAACACAATTTCACAGTCACAGTCACATCAGAGCTAGACCTTAAGTCTTATAATTAACTTATTCTTTCTGTACTAGAGCCCGAACCAGTAATTCTAACCCTAGCCATGACTCTTGGACATGCCCCTTAATCGTAACCATTGGCATCACTCACGCTTCATCGTAATCCTTTACCTCAATCCCGCACTTGCCCTCCCATCAGAGAGAAACCTGAAGCCTTTCCATAACCCTATCCTTCCTGTACACCTTACAGAACAAAACTAAACTTACTCTAGCCCTTGGGACTATACCTGAACCGACACCGTCAGCTTCAACGTCTGTCATGCCGCACCATAAGCCTGAATCTCAAGGTCGCCGTCACCCGCACGTCAGGGACAGATGCGAACTCTAAATGTAACTGCATAATCCTGTCAATCTTACTGAACACCTAACCCTAACCCTAGTGCCAAGCCCTGGACTAGATTTTTCACCCGCAGCAATGATGTCAACTACGACACATCTTAATTCGGAGCTTGAATCTCACACTCGCACTGACATCAGAAGAGAACCCTAATTCTTTCGGAAACCGTCTTTTCCGCACTGATTTTCTCTTACAGATAACCCTAAGCGTATCCCAGGCCCCTTTCACTGAACCGCCACCATCAGCATCGACGTCTGTCATTCCTCCCCATAATCCTGAAGCTCGTTCTGGACGCTGCCCTCATGTCAGAGTCGGATCAGTACTCTAACTGTCACTCAATCTGCAGCATACTCCTTACCTTACAACTAATGCTGACCCTATCCCTGGTACCGGGATCTGACACTACACCTTCATCATTGTTGTGACCCTCACTTCACCTGAAACTTAAACTTATTCTTGCACTCACCCTCACATCAGAGGCGCATCCGAATTCTAACTGCAACCCTACTTCACCCGTACTCCTTATCAAACCCATAACCCTACCCTAGATCTGAACCTTGAATCAGATTATTCACCTTCATCGTTGCTACCCACTATGACACCCTTAATGGTGTGACTCGATCTCACACTCGCCCTCAATTTAGAATTGCACCCTAATTCTGTCCATAACCATATTATCTGCATAAACCTGCATAGACCTTTCCTTACAGAAAACTCTAACCCTGGAACAGGTTCCTTTACCTGCATGCTCACCACCAGCATTGATGTCACCGATGCCATACCTTAATGATGAAGTCCAAACTGGCCTTCACCCACACGTCAGAGTAGGATCCTCTATCTAAACATAACCACATCCACGGCATAAACTAAAACAATTCCCTATCCCTAACCCTAGCACATACCTGTGGCCTGACCATCCATAATCTCCATGGATGTGACCCTTGCCTCATTGTAAGCCTGCGACTGAATTGGACAGTTGCCCTAACCTTGTAGAAGGTCCCTCAGTCTAAACGTACCAATACCCTGCCCCTACGGCTTTCCAAAATCCTAACCCTAACCCTAGCCCTGGCTCGTGGTCCTGACACCTCACCTTGACCATTGACGTCAACCATGCCTCACCATAAACCTGATCCACCATCTTGCACTCCCTTTCTCATCAGAACTAGAAGCCAACTCTATCCATAAAGCCACTGTCTCTGCATACCATAGAGAACAAAAAATTTTAACTCTAAAACTGTTGCCTGGACCTATACACAAAGCGTCATTATCACAAACACCCAGGGATCTCCTCAACACTGAAAAGCAAATTCACACTCGCACTCACATCAGAGGTAGACCCTAACCCTAATAATTAACTTATCCTTTCTGCACAACAGCCCTAACCTCTATATTCAAAGCCTAGCCATGACTCTTGGACCTGCCCCTTCACCATAACCGTTGGCATCACCTGCGCTTCATCGTAATCCTAATCTTCAATCCCGAACGTGCCCTCCCATCGGAGAGAAACTCGAAATTTTTCCATAAACCTATCCTTCTTCTACACCTTACAGAGCACAATAAACTTACTCTAGCCCTCGGCATTTTACCTGATCCAAAACCAACAGCCTCAATGTCTGTCTTGCCGCACCATAAGAGTGAAGCTCAAGGTGGCCCTCGCCCTCACTTCAGGGTCAGATGCAAACTCTAAATGTTACTCCACATTCCTGTAAATCTTACTGAACACCTAACCCTAACCCTAGCACGAAGCCTTGGACTAGATTCTTCACCTACAACATTGATGTCAACTAAGACACATCTTAACTCGGAGCCTGAATTTCACATTCTCAATCACAACAGAAGAGAACCCTTTTTCTCTCGGTAACCGTCTCTTCTGCAGAGATTTTCTCTCACAGATAGCCCTAACCCTCTCCCAGGACCCTTTCACTGAACCGCTGCCATCAGCATCGACGTCTGCCATTCGTGCCCACAACCCTGAAGCTCGTTCTGGCCACTGCCCTCTTGTCAGAGTCGGATCAGAACGCTAAATGTCACTCAATTTTCCGCAGACTCCTTACGTTACAACTAATGCCAACCCTATCCCTGGTGCCAGGATCTGACACTTCACCTTCATCATTGATGTCACACTCACTTCACCTTAAACCTTAAACTTATTCTTGCACAAAACCTCACATCAGAGGTGGATCCGAATTCTAACGGCCACCCTATCTCACCCGTACTCCTTATCGAACACATAACCCTAACCCTAGATCTGACCCTTGAACCAGAATCTTCACCTTCACCGTTGCTATCAACTATGACTCCCTTAATCCTCTGACTCGACCTCACACTCACACTCAATACAGAATTTTTCCCAAATTCTGTCCATAACCATATTTTCTGCATAGACCTTTCCTTACAGAAAACCCTATCCCTAGCCCCGGATCCTTAACCTGAATGCTCACCGTCAGCATTGGTGTCACCGATGCCACATCTTGATGATGAAGTCCAAGCTGGCCTTCACCCACACGTCAGAGTAGGATGCTTAATCTAAACATAACCACATCCACCGCATAAACTTTAGACAATTGCCTAACCCTAACCCTAGCACATTCCTGTGACCTGAGCCTCCAAAATCATCATGGACGTCACCCTTGCCTCACTGCGACTCAATTGGACAGTTGCCCTAAACTTGGAGAAGGACCCTCAGTCTAAACGTACCAATTGCCTGCCCCTACAGCTTTCCAAAAACCTAACCCTAACACTACCCCTGGCTCGGGGTCCTGACACCTCACCTTGACCATTGACGTCATCCGTGCCTCACCATAAACCTGATCCACCATCTTGCGCACCCTGTCACATCAGACTCAGAAGCTAACTCTATCCGTAAAGAGAATGTTTCTGTATACCAGAGAGAACACAGAATTTTAACCCTGAAACTGATGCCTGGACCTGTATACAGAGTGTCAGCATCGGAGACACCCAGGGATCTCCCAACACGGCAACACATTTTCACAGTCACACTCACATCAGAGCTAGACCTTAAGTCTTATAATTAACTTATTCTTTCTGTACTAGAGCCCGAACCAGTAATTCTAACCCTAGCCATGACTCTTGGACATGCCCCTTAATCGTAACCATTGGCATCACTCACGCTTCATCGTAATCCTTTACCTCAATCCCGCACTTGCCCTCCCATCAGAGAGAAACCTGAAGCCTTTCCATAACCCTATCCTTCCTGTACACCTTACAGAACAAAACTAAACTTACTCTAGCCCTTGGGACTATACCTGAACCGACACCGTCAGCTTCAACGTCTGTCATGCCGCACCATAAGCCTGAATCTCAAGGTCGCCGTCACCCGCACGTCAGGGAAAGATGCGAACTCTAAATGTAACTGCATAATCCTGTCAATCTTACTGAACACCTAACCCTAACCCTAGTGCCAAGCCCTGGACTAGATTTTTCACCCGCAGCAATGATGTCAACTACGACACATCTTAATTCGGAGCTTGAATCTCACACTCGCACTGACATCAGAAGAGAACCCTAATTCTTTCAGAAACCGTCTTTTCCGCACTGATTTTCTCTTACAGATAACCCTAAGCGTATCCCAGGCCCCTTTCACTGAACCGCCACCATCAGCATCGACGTCTGTCATTCCTCCCCATAATCCTGAAGCTCGTTCTGGACGCTGCCCTCATGTCAGAGTCGGATCAGTACTCTAACTGTCACTCAATCTGCAGCATACTCCTTACCTTACAACTAATGCTGACCCTATCCCTGGTACCGGGATCTGACACTTCACCTTCATCATTGTTGTGACCCTCACTTCACCTTAAACTTAAACTTATTCTTGCACCCACCCTCACATCAGAGGCGGATCCGAATTCTAACTGCAACCCTACTTCACCCGTACTCCTTATCAAACCCATAACCCTAGCCTAGATCTGAACCTTGAATCAGATTATTCACCTTCATCGTTGCTACCCACTATGACACCCTTAATGGTGTGACTCGATCTCACACTCGCCCTCAATTTAGAATTGCACCCTAATTCTGTCCATAACCATATTATCTGCATAAACCTGCATAGACCTTTCCTTACAGAAAACTCTAACCCTAGAAAAGGTTCCTTTACCTGCATGCTCACCACCAGCATTGATGTCACCGATGCCATACCTTAATGATGAAGTCCAAACTGGCCTTCACCCACACGTCAGAGTAGGATCCTCTATCTAAACATAACCACATCCACGGCATAAACTAAAACAATTCCCTATCCCTAACCCTAGCACATACCTGTGGCCTGACCATACATAATCTCCTTGGATGTGACCCTTGCCTCATTGTAAGCCTGCGACTGAATTGGACAGTTGCCCTAACCTTGCAGAAGGACCCTCAGTCTAAACGTACCAATACCCTGCCCCTACGGCTTTCCAAAATCCTAACCCTAACCCTAGCCCTGGCTCGTGGTCCTGACACCTCACCTTGACCATTGACGTCAACCATGCCTCACCATAAACCTGATCCACCATCTTGCACTCCCTTTCTCATCAGAACTAGAAGCCAACTCTATCCATAAAGCCAATGTCTCTGCATACCAGAGAGAACAAAAAATTTTAACTCTAAAACTGGTGCCTGGACCTATACACAAAGCGTCATTATCACAAACACCCAGGGATCTCCTCAACACGGAAACGCAAATTCACACTCGCACTCACATCAGAGGTAGACCCTAACCCTAATAATTAACTTATCCTTTCTGCACAACAGCCCTAACCTCTATATTCAAAGCCTAGCCATGACTCTTGGACCTGCCCCTTCACCATAACCGTTGGCATCACCTGCGCTTCATCGTAATCCTAATCTTCAATCCCGAACGTGCCCTCCCATCGGAGAGAAACTCGAAATTTTTCCATAAACCTATCCTTCTTCTACACCTTACAGAGCACAATAAACTTACTGTAGCCCTCGGCATTTTACCTGATCCAAAACCAACAGCCTCAATGTCTGTCTTGCCGCACCATAAGCCTGAAGCTCAAGGTGGCCCTCGCCCTCACTTCAGGGTCAGATGCAAACTCTAAATGTTACTCCACATTCCTGTAAATCTTACTGAACACCTAACCCTAACCCTAGCGCGAAGCCTTGGACTAGATTCTTCACCTACAACATTGATGTCAACTAAGACACATCTTAACTCGGAGCCTGAATTTCACATTCTCAATCACAACAGAAGAGAACCCTTATTCTCTCGGTAACCGTCTCTTCCGCAGAGATTTTCTCTCACAGATAGCCCTAACCCTCTCCCAGGACCCTTTCACTGAACCGCTACCATCAGCATCGACGTCTGTCATTCGTTCCCACAACCCTGAAGCTCGTTCTGGCCACTGCCCTCTTGTCAGAGTCGGATCAGAACGCTAAATGTCACTCAATTTTCCGCAGACTCCTTACCTTACAACTAATGCCAACCCTATCCCTGGTGCCAGGATCTGACACTTCACCTTCATCATTGATGTCACACTCACTTCACCTTAAACCTTAAACTTATTCTTGCACAAAACCTCACATCAGAGGTGGATCCGAATTCTAACTGCAACCCTATCTCACCCGTACTCCTTATCGAACACATAACCCTAACCCTAGATCTGACCCTTGAACCAGAATCTTCACCTTCACCGTTGCTATCAACTATGACTCCCTTAATCCTCTGACTCGATCTCACACTCACACTCAATTCAGAATTTTTCGCAAATTCTGTCCATAACCATATTTTCTGCATAGACCTTTCCTTACAGAAAACCCTAACCCTAGCCCCGGATCCTTAACCTGAATGCTCACCGTCAGCATTGGTGTCACCGATGCCACATCTTGATGATGAAGTCCAAGCTGGCCTTCACCCACACGTCAGAGTAGGATGCTTAATCTAAACATAACCACATCCACCGCATAAACTTTAGACAATTGCCTAACCCTAACCCTAGCACATTCCTGTGACCTGAGCCTCCAAAATCATCATGGACGTCACCCTTGCCTCACTGCGACTCAATTGGACAGTTGCCCTAAACTTGGAGAAGGACCCTCAGTCTAAACGTACCAATTGCCTGCCCCTACAGCTTTCCAAAAACCTAACCCTAACACTACCCCTGGCTCGGGCTCCTGACACCTCACCTTGACCATTGACGTCATCCGTGCCTCACCATAAACCTGATCCACCATCTTGCGCACCCTGTCACATCAGACTCAGAAGCTAACTCTATCCGTAAAGAGAATGTTTCTGTATACCAGAGAGAACACAGAATTTTAACCCTGAAACTGATGCCTGGACCTGTATACAGAGTGTCAGCATCGGAGACACCCAGGGATCTCCCAACACGGAAACACAATTTCACAGTCACAGTCACATCAGAGCTAGACCTTAAGTCTTATAATTAACTTATTCTTTCTGTACTAGAGCCCGAACCAGTAATTCTAACCCTAGCCATGACTCTTGGACATGCCCCTTAATCGTAACCATTGGCATCACTCACGCTTCATCGTAATCCTTTACCTCAATCCCGCACTTGCCCTCCCATCAGAGAGAAACCTGAAGCCTTTCCATAACCCTATCCTTCCTGTACACCTTACAGAACAAAACTAAACTTACTCTAGCCCTTGGGACTATACCTGAACCGACACCGTCAGCTTCAACGTCTGTCATGCCGCACCATAAGCCTGAATCTCAAGGTCGCCGTCACCCGCACGTCAGGGACAGATGCGAACTCTAAATGTAACTGCATAATCCTGTCAATCTTACTGAACACCTAACCCTAACCCTAGTGCCAAGCCCTGGACTAGATTTTTCACCCGCAGCAATGATGTCAACTACGACACATCTTAATTCGGAGCTTGAATCTCACACTCGCACTGACATCAGAAGAGAACCCTAATTCTTTCGGAAACCGTCTTTTCCGCACTGATTTTCTCTTACAGATAACCCTAAGCGTATCCCAGGCCCCTTTCACTGAACCGCCACCATCAGCATCGACGTCTGTCATTCCTCCCCATAATCCTGAAGCTCGTTCTGGACGCTGCCCTCATGTCAGAGTCGGATCAGTACTCTAACTGTCACTCAATCTGCAGCATACTCCTTACCTTACAACTAATGCTGACCCTATCCCTGGTACCGGGATCTGACACTTCACCTTCATCATTGTTGTGACCCTCACTTCACCTTAAACTTAAACTTATTCTTGCACTCACCCTCACATCAGAGGCGGATCCGAATTCTAACTGCAACCCTACTTCACCCGTACTCCTTATCAAACCCATAACCCTACCCTAGATCTGAACCTTGAATCAGATTATTCACCTTCATCGTTGCTACCCACTATGACACCCTTAATGGTGTGACTCGATCTCACACTCGCCCTCAATTTAGAATTGCACCCTAATTCTGTCCATAACCATATTATCTGCATAAACCTGCATAGACCTTTCCTTACAGAAAACTCTAACCCTGGAACAGGTTCCTTTACCTGCATGCTCACCACCAGCATTGATGTCACCGATGCCATACCTTAATGATGAAGTCCAAACTGGCCTTCACCCACACGTCAGAGTAGGATCCTCTATCTAAACATAACCACATCCACGGCATAAACTAAAACAATTCCCTATCCCTAACCCTAGCACATACCTGTGGCCTGACCATCCATAATCTCCATGGATGTGACCCTTGCCTCATTGTAAGCCTGCGACTGAATTGGACAGTTGCCCTAACCTTGCAGAAGGTCCCTCAGTCTAAACGTACCAATACCCTGCCCCTACGGCTTTCCAAAATCCTAACCCTAACCCTAGCCCTGGCTCGTGGTCCTGACACCTCACCTTGACCATTGACGTCAACCATGCCTCACCATAAACCTGATCCACCATCTTGCACTCCCTTTCTCATCAGAACTAGAAGCCAACTCTATCCATAAAGCCAATGTCTCTGCATACCAGAGAGAACAAAAAATTTTAACTCTAAAACTGGTGCCTGGACCTATACACAAAGCGTCATTATCACAAACACCCAGGGATCTCCTCAACACGGAAACGCAAATTCACACTCGCACTCACATCAGAGGTAGACCCTAACCCTAATAATTAACTTATCCTTTCTGCACAACAGCCCTAACCTCTATATTCAAAGCCTAGCCATGACTCTTGGACCTGCCCCTTCACCATAACCGTTGGCATCACCTGCGCTTCATCGTAATCCTAATCTTCAATCCCGAACGTGCCCTCCCATCGGAGAGAAACTCGAAATTTTTCCATAAACCTATCCTTCTTCTACACCTTACAGAGCACAATAAACTTACTCTAGCCCTCGGCATTTTACCTGATCCAAAACCAACAGCCTCAATGTCTGTCTTGCCGCACCATAAGCCTGAAGCTCAAGGTGGCCCTCGCCCTCACTTCAGGGTCAGATGCAAACTCTAAATGTTACTCCACATTCCTGTAAATCTTACTGAACACCTAACCCTAACCCTAGCGCGAAGCCTTGGACTAGATTCTTCACCTACAACATTGATGTCAACTAAGACACATCTTAACTCGGAGCCTGAATTTCACATTCTCAATCACAACAGAAGAGAACCCTTATTCTCTCGGTAACCGTCTCTTCCGCAGAGATTTTCTCTCACAGATAGCCCTAACCCTCTCCCAGGACCCTTTCACTGAACCGCTACCATCAGCATCGACGTCTGTCATTCGTGCCCACAACCCTGAAGCTCGTTCTGGCCACTGCCCTCTTGTCAGAGTCGGATCAGAACGCTAAATGTCACTCAATTTTCCGCAGACTCCTTACGTTACAACTAATGCCAACCCTATCCCTGGTGCCAGGATCTGACACTTCACCTTCATCATTGATGTCACACTCACTTCACCTTAAACCTTAAACTTATTCTTGCACAAAACCTCACATCAGAGGTGGATCCGAATTCTAACGGCAACCCTATCTCACCCGTACTCCTTATCGAACACATAACCCTAACCCTAGATCTGACCCTTGAACCAGAATCTTCACCTTCACCGTTGCTATCAACTATGACTCCCTTAATCCTCTGACTCGACCTCACACTCACACTCAATTCAGAATTTTTCGCAAATTCTGTCCATAACCATATTTTCTGCATAGACCTTTCCTTACAGAAAACCCTAACCCTAGCCCCGGATCCTTAACCTGAATGCTCACCGTCAGCATTGGTGTCACCGATGCCACATCTTGATGATGAAGTCCAAGCTGGCCTTCACCCACACGTCAGAGTAGGATGCTTAATCTAAACATAACCACATCCACCGCATAAACTTTAGACAATTGCCTAACCCTAACCCTAGCACATTCCTGTGACCTGAGCCTCCAAAATCATCATGGACGTCACCCTTGCCTCACTGCGACTCAATTGGACAGTTGCCCTAAACTTGGAGAAGGACCCTCAGTCTAAACGTACCAATTGCCTGCCCCTACAGCTTTCCAAAAACCTAACCCTAACACTACCCCTGGCTCGGGGTCCTGACACCTCACCTTGACCATTGACGTCATCCGTGCCTCACCATAAACCTGATCCACCATCTTGCGCACCCTGTCACATCAGACTCAGAAGCTAACTCTATCCGTAAAGAGAATGTTTCTGTATACCAGAGAGAACAAAGAATATTAACCCTGAAACTGATGCCTGGACCTGTATACAGAGTGTCAGCATCGGAGACACCCAGGGATCTCCCAACACGGCAACACAATTTCACAGTCACAGTCACATCAGAGCTAGACCTTAAGTCTTATAATTAACTTATCCTTTCTGTACTAGAGCCCGAACCAGTAATTCTAACCCCAGCCATGACTCTTGGACATGCCCCTTAATCGAAACCATTGGCATCACTCACGCTTCATCGTAATCCTTTACCTCAATCCCGCACTTGCCCTCCCATCAGAGAGAAACCTGAAGCCTTTCCATAACCCTATCCTTCCTGTACACCTTACAGAACAAAACTAAACTTACTCTAGCCCTTGGGACTATACCTGAACCGACACCGTCAGCTTCAACGTCTGTCATGCCGCACCATAAGCCTGAATCTCAAGGTCGCCGTCACCCTCACGTCAGGGACAGATGCGAACTCTAAATGTAACTGCATAATCCTGTCAATCTTACTGAACACCTAACCCTAACCCTAGTGCCAAGCCCTGGACTAGATTTTTCACCCGCAGCAATGATGCAACTACGACACATCTTAATTCGGAGCTTGAATCTGACACTCGCACTGACATCAGAAGAGAACCCTAATTCTTTCGGAAACCGTCTTTTCCGCACTGATTTTCTCTTACAGATAACCCTAAGCGTATCCCAGGCCCCTTTCACTGAACCGCCACCATCAGCATCGACGTCTGTCATTCCTCCCCATAATCCTGAAGCTCGTTCTGGACGCTGCCCTCATGTCAGAGTCGGATCAGTACTCTAACTGTCACTCAATCTGCAGCATACTCCTTACCTTACAACTAAAGCTGACCCTATCCCTGGTACCGGGATCTGACACTTCACCTTCATCATTGTTGTGACCCTCACTTCACCTTAAACTTAAACTTATTCTTGCACCCACCCTCACATCAGAGGCGGATCCGAATTCTAACTGCAACCCTACTTCACCCGTACTCCTTATCAAACCCATAACCCTACCCTAGATCTGAACCTTGAATCAGATTATTCACCTTCATCGTTGCTACCCACTATGACACCCTTAATGGTGTGACTCGATCTCACACTCGCCCTCAATTTAGAATTGCACCCTAATTCTGTCCATAACCATATTATCTGCGTAAACCTGCATAGACCTTTCCTTACAGAAAACTCTAACCCTAGAACAGGTTCCTTCACCTGCATGCTCACCACCAGCATTGATGTCACCGATGCCATACCTTAATGATGAAGTCCAAACTGGCCTTCACCCACACGTCAGAGTAGGATCCTCTATCTAAACATAACCACATCCACGGCATAAACTAAAACAATTCCCTATCCCTAACCCTAGCACATACCTGTGGCCTGACCATCCATAATCTCCATGGATGTGACCCTTGCCTCATTGTAAGCCTCCAACTGAATTGGACAGTTGCCCTAACCTTGCAGAAGGACCCTCAGTCTAAACGTACCAATACCCTGCCCCTACGGCTTTCCAAAATCCTAACCCTAACCCTAGCCCTGGCTCGTGGTCCTGACACCTCACCTTGACCATTGACGTCAACCATGCCTCACCATAAACCTGATCCACCATCTTGCACTCCCTTTCTCATCAGAACTAGAAGCCAACTCTATCCATAAAATCAATGTCTCTGCATACCAGAGAGAACAAAAAATTTTAACTCTAAAACTGGTGCCTGGACCTATACACAAAGCGTCATTATCACAAACACCCAGGGATCTCCTCAAC